>NW_009925066.1:76142-84066 GCF_000696875.1 Nestor notabilis
CGGGCCACCCCCCAGCCGGAAGGGGTTGTATCGTCTCTTGCAGCAGTCCAGTTGTGAGAATGTCTTAGTACATCTCTGTGATCCCAATGAGGCCACAGCCATAGCTCCCAGGAGCGAGAGCATCATGCTGTTCTCTCAGCAGTTCTTTATTTATATGTTCAGGTCATTTTTACAGCAATTAAGTAAGACCCCTGGGGTACATCACCCCTAAAAATGCCTCATATGAACTGCTTAATATAGCTTGTACCTGACAGGTATGAACAGAGCCATTATATTGTCACATTCAGTCCTCTGAAGTCATTAAGGTAGTACAACGTAAGTGACGGTAGCAGAGGCTTCAGAAGGTGCAGGGAATGAAGCACTGGAAGGTTGAGGTGAAAACCATTTTGGGGACAGATGAGCTGAATCACTGTTTACACAAATAGCAATCCTCAAACACACATCAAGGAACGTCTGAAGCTAGAGACCCAGCAGGGATTCTGTCTCATCAAACTTGCCTGCTTTGCAGACAGGGTATTTTTAGCACACCATAATTAAGACACCGGAGCAATCCCTGGAAAACTTCTGGCATTATAGTTGGTTCCTCCTCCTGCTGACAAGACAAGCACAAACTGCATCACCTCCGCTCTGCTACGAGAACAGGAGCTCTCAAGCTACCCTCAAGATGTACATTCCTTGGTGTTTATCCAGAGGGAATGGAAAGCTAAGAAATAACCTACTTGGTAATTACAATTAATAGCATTTACCTCTTACTGAGAGCTTTACATTTCTTACATGTTTTCCAAACACTAATTACTAAGGGAGAAGGGGGGGAGGGAATGTCACTGCATTATGTAGAGAAACAAGTACGCTGTGATATATTCATTAATGTGTATGTGCCATTCTCCAAGACCTTCCCAGCTGAAGTCCACTCCCGTCTTTCTATAATGGAATGTCAGAGGAGCCCAAATCACTCACTGCCCCTCAGTCCTCCCCTCAGCTGTCACAGAGGCCTTGAACTCAAGTTAACAGCGACAGAGTTGAACAAGGGCATGGTTGAAGCAGTTGGTGTTAGCAACCCAACACTGAGCCCCCATGCAACTCTATCTACAGGTCAGCAGTGTCAAAAGATGATGAGCTCACCAAAAAGCAGAGTGCTTTAGCTTCCAGTAGTGAGAGAGCAAATCAGACCATCGTTTAGTAACAGAAATTCTTGATGGGGGCAGCAATAGCATCTATTCCTGTACAGCGTTATTCACCCAACCCAGCAAGGCTCCAGGTCAATGACAGCCAAATCTACCAGGGCACATCCAGGAAAGGCTATATTACATCTTACATCTGCCTCATTACTTACACCCTTTCCCCCAAGCATCTGCTACTTACCACTCCTAAAAAGGTTAAACTTCTGACTAACCTCACAGAGATACCTGCATGTTCTAAACCATATCCAAGACAAGAGGGCTGTTCAGTTTTTCCATAGGCTCTCAAGTGCAAAGATTAAGGGCAAATTATACAGACTGAGCCAGATACTTTTGTTCTGGCTCACAAAAATCTCTTTACACATGATCTGACAACAGAAAATGGCACTTCAAGCTGTATCACAAAGGAAACTCTTGTAAAATCTCTCTTTCAATATCTTGTCAAAATCAGCATGCTCTGTGACTAGACGACTGTCAGGGTGATCTATAGCCCCTAGCTAGCACTGTAATATAAGCTAAATTGCCTGAGTCACAAGCAATGATAAAGTCATTCTACAGGAAATTGGAAATCAATTCTTGTCATCACTGTACATAACTCCTTTATCAGAGTTTCAGTTCACCAGTGTAATGCAAGGTAAAGAAGCTGAGAACTGACAATCATGACAAGTTGAACAGTCACACAGGTACCTTTAAGTGCACAAGTTCTGTTTCTGGAACAGTCCTTTGCACACAGTGATAGTGCAAGCAGCCTCACCAGCTAAAATACCCGAGGTTAATGGTGATCACACACCAGCAAGCAGAAAAGCCTCTAGGTGTGTGGCTTCACCTTGCATTAGGAGGACTATCTACACTGTTTCAGATTTGAGCCTGGAAATTGAGGCTATGGCCTGCAGAGTGTTCTTTGTGCAGTGAGTCCTGGCAGAACAGAAGGGCCAGCCTTCTGCTAAACATCACACTGGTACTGGGAGATGCCTTCGGAATCATGATCAAGGTGCTTCAGAAACCAGGGAAGCAATATCAGCATTAGCAAACTTATTCACGAGTTTTACAACCTGCAATGCTTTTGATCAGGAGCCAGTTCCTGGAATCAAGTGGTTAAGTCAGTTTTTGTTTTGAAACTAAGGAGGAACTTCTCAAAACTAAGAGGAAAAAAGAATGCAACATGATGTTATTCTGAAAGCATGCAACCACCTTTCTGGCAATGATGTTATTCTGCACAGATGCTCTGCTATGCCTCATTTTACCTGGCCTCACCACCTAAAGTCATTAAAATGAAATACAAAATTTGTATCAAAACATCTGCAATTAAATGAAATTCTCTGTGAAGCAAAAGAAAACATTTTCTATTTCCACTTCTTATACTACCCTGCACAAAAGCAAATTTGTGGCGCTTACAAATACATGCAACAAAAACCACAGCCATTTCTTTATATACTCTCTTTCAACTTCTTAACACTGAGAACCTGGGATGCAGGACTCTTCATTAGGGACTGTAGTGGTATGACAAGGGGTTATGGCTTCAAACTTAAACAGGGGAAGTTTAGATTAGATAGAAGGAAGAAGTTCTTCACAGTGAGGGTGCTGAGGCACTGGAATAGGTTGCCCAAGGAAGTTGCGAATGCTCCAACCCTGGTGGTGTTCAAGGCCAGGCTGGACAGAGCCTTGGGTGACACGGTTTAGTGTGAGGTGTCCCTGCCCATTGCAGGGGGGTTGGAACTGAATGATCTTAAGGTCCTTTCCAACCCAAACCATTCTATGACCAGCATTTGTCGACTCCAGCACAGCATGTTTCTCATCTTAATGCAGAAGCCCTGACCTAAAACAAGGACTCCCTCCAAAGTACAAACTCAAATGAAGTCTAGTATAAAGTGTCAGGAAGTTTTCTTTCCTACTCTCTGGCCTGTTTGGGAGAAAGTGGTTTCTTCACAAAATGCATGTTTGTTACTACACTAACCCTGAGGATTCCTCCTTGTGAGAGCTAAAGAGCAGCACTCTTCCATTAAGCAGAGCACAGCCCATGAAGCAAACAAGCCATCCCACACCAGTGAAGGACCCAGCACTCACCACACTGACCCGCAAAGCTTGGAACACCCTACACAGAGGGGCTGGTCCTGCTCGGAAAGCTCTAGCTCAGCACTGGCTGAAACAATGCTGGCACTGATCAGGCAAGTGGAGAGCCAAGGTGCTATCAGAAACCAACCCAGAAAATAAATGCCATCATCTTGTGTAAGTTAGCTGAATTGAGTTTACATAAGCCACTGTTCTTTTATCCTTACAGCCCTACAGTTCTAAGTATGATTTTGTTTATATTATTGTAACTAGATCTGGACAAAAAACACATTCATCAGCTTTTGAAGGGTATGAATGCTTTCCAGCTCTTCTGCTCCACTACTCAGAAATAAGATTGTTCCATGTTCATTTGTTGATTTTCATGTAGAGAGGAGTTGGGAAATGAATGGATGTTTTGTGGTGGAATAGATTTATATAATTTCTTAAGAAAAATACACTTTTCTTTCTCCTTTTTTAAAAGCTGAAATCCACAATGTTATAGAATGATTTGTGTCAGAAGGAACCTTAAAGCTCATCCAGTTCCAACCCTCTGCCACAGGCAGGGACATCTTCCACTAGACCAGGTTGCTCCAAGCCCTGTCCAACCTGGCCTTGAATATCCCAGAAAGACACCCGCTTCCAGTGACAAAGTCTGACTCGGGTTAAAAAACAGTATCCACCCTTAACAATACATCAATCACTAATTATGCACTGAACTAGTAAAATAATTGAATCTGGTATATAGAAATGCAGTCAGATGTGTGTTTGTTTACCAGCATTACATAGTTTTGAATCCTTGAACCAGTTAAGGGGCTTTTAATTAAGACACGCTGAATAAGAAGGGCATGCAATATAACATTTAATTTGCAGAGTATGGTTACACAATGTGTACTCCTTTGTGACAAAGCCAGCGTGAGAAATTGCTGCTCTGCTCCACCTCTCCCGTCTCGTCCCCATTACAGTGCTGCAGTTTTCTGCTCCTCCCTTCAGTTGCATTGATATAACTGACTTTTGTGAGATAAGTTCATCACTGCAATAATCTGGGATATCATTCACTATCCTTGCAACAGTATTGGAATTATTTCAATTGTTTCCAGTGTAGCTTCCCATAAACATCTCGCTGCAAATGCAGCAAACGCTGACCTGGAAACAGAAGTGACTTGGTAAATTATAACTCAGTGGTCAGTGTTCATAATGTACCATGCCGCTAGTGCTGTCCTGGGTCATTATGGGCTGCCACACGGTCCTAACAGATTAATCCAGTATGATACAGCTTGTTCTTAACCTGCACTGTACAAGCTGACAGTTGAATACCCTGGCTCTGAAGGAGCCAAGACAAAAGGTCACCCCAGTCCATTACCACCTTAGGAAATGTTTGCTGGTGTCTTCTCTGATGGCTCACACCTTTCCATAGTCTGAATAAATCTGGAGGTGCCAACAAGCATCTCGACCATCACAGAAAGATGTGCAATGTTGAGGAAGAGTGGCCAGCTTGAACTGGAGATTTTGCACCAGCAGACATTCCGTTCTTGGCCTGCACTCTTGCACAAACAGAAAGAACATCCTTAGCTACCACAAAGCACCAAGTTTAAAGAATGGGTAAGTAGTGACAACCACAGAGTCTGGAAAACCTGCAAAGGTCTGCAGAGAATGAAAAATCAGACGTCAACAGCATCTGCCAACCAGCAGCTGCAAGCTTATAACCATCTTGCAACAGGCAAAGGCAGAACTGTACTGCTTGCTAGGATGTATTATGCACACAGACAGAAGGTATGAAGTGATCCAGAAAAATCTAACAGTGTTAGAAACAGCTCAAGCAATAGGGGGTTATTGCTATGAAAACCAACTGAAGCAGCAGCCAGTGGTGTTAATTATATTCATTACTGGATCCCAATCCTCTCCCCTCCTTCCTCTCTTCAAACTGAGGCTTACTTTACAGCAGCAGTTAAAGAATCCAGGAGTGAACTATGCCCAACAAAAGTTTTGTGAGTCATGAATCTTCTCCATAACTGCCATCATAACCATGGGAAAATATTTTATAACTGCAGTAATCCCCTTTAAAGGAGATTATCCAAGTTAACAGCCATGACTGAACAGGAACTGGTCCTAGCTTTGTTTCAGTCCTTAATTTAGACACTTTGTTAACAGGTAGTTATTGTTGAAGCACAGTGAATTTTCCTCGGTAAATCATTTTAAATAGGGTTTCTCCATATATTAAAAAGCCTGAAAGAGAAGTTCGGAAAACCAATAAACTTAAAAGTATGGAAAGCTACAGACACAGAGAAATCTTTTATCAATGCACAGCATTGTAGTGAGACACAGCCCGACATGAAAAAGTAATTTGAATGTTTACTGATGCATTGTGGCTATTTGCTTTAACACATGCTGTTAGTTACACTGCACTGATTCATTTAAGTTCTGATGATTTCTCAAAGTTTTAATGAGTTCTGAGGAAATGTTTTATGCAGAAACCACAAGTCGCCATGTAGTAAACCTTCCCCTCCCTTCTTCCTGCGACTCAAAACCTCATGGGAAAGGTCCTGCATATTAGACTTGTGCAGAGAAGGCTAACACTCCTTCAGCAGCAAGCTGCAGCACCTCCCCGGCTGCCACATGCACCCTGCATTTTTTAGCACCCAAAGTACTTGACAAAGACAGCACATTTATCCATGTTTTACAGATGAAGCCAAGCTGCAGTGAAATCAAGTCATTTCTTATGGACTGATAGCCATGGTAGCATCAAGGAAGAAAAAGAAAGATGGAGAGAGAAGAGGGGAGAGAGAGAGAGAAGAGGGGAGAGAGAGAGAAAGAATTGGCAGCAAAGGTTTCCTGAGTTGGATGGATAATGCTGAAAGTTGGCTTTGGTGTTTGTGATTTGATGAGAAGATGGACTGCCTACAAGCTTCAGTGTGATAGTTGTTTTCTAATTCTACAAAATAAAGCAATCGGAGTCTATTCTTGCGGCATTTCATCTGGTAGGTGCTATTTTCATTACAGTGTAATGGTAGAACAAATCCCTCTCAAATATTTAAAAGCCAAATAAGTGCACTTCATGCATACGTTTTTATCATCTTCTACAAGATCGCCAACATTTGAGTAACATCTAATTCTTGTTTCCTCATTTCCTTTTATATCTCCAGTTTCCATATCCAGGTTGTGTTTAGCACTACAGCAGCAGAAGGGAGAAAACCAGCTCATGGCTTGTTGTCTGTGGCCTGGTGAGAAGGAAAAACAAGATTTGTCTGGCAGAAACGTTGCAGTTCTGCAAGAATTCAATTTCTGCATCAGAACTACTAAAACACTATAATTTGAATAAGCAAGCACCCACCTTTTCAGATGCTCATCCAAGCTGAACTAAACATTTATGTTCTGCCATTACTGTTAAAGATGACCACTCATACATTTTCACAGTTTGGATACTTGGTGGTGCTGGAAAGCTCTGAGCAGAGGAAGAGTGTATCCCATGACACACAAAGAGCAAATTACAGTGTTCTTTGGTAAATGTCTTGATTACTTTTTTGGTCTAAAAATATGCATCTTATGTCAGCCACAGTAGCAATCACAATTTGCACACTGGCTACACCACTGAATGTATTCCTGACCTTGGTGCACAGGATCCAGACAGAACTCCTCCTTCACCCCCTCTTTTCCCATTCCAGAGCAAAGTTTCTTCAGTTTTTCTTGGATCTGTCCTGACAAGTCTTAG
Organism: Nestor notabilis; assembly: GCF_000696875.1. NCBI lineage: Eukaryota > Metazoa > Chordata > Aves > Psittaciformes > Psittacidae > Nestor > Nestor notabilis. Next base: position 83,076 of record NW_009925066.1, read on the forward strand.
TGCCTGCTGCTGTAAGACAGTGAAACCAATACAATGCTGGTTTTATCTAAACCACCCACCCTACAATTTAATAGGTGATTCTGGGATACTGCATTTCCAATCAAATACAGATTAGACTAGGCATCCCTCTGGTCCCATTTATTATTATTAAGGGATAATAAACAGTTCTCTTCATTTACCAGTTCTTACCACAACAGTGGCATACTTCATTCACGCAGTGATTTCAAGTATACATTTAAATAGTTTAAGTTGCTTTTCCCCCAGTAAATGACATAAAATTAACTCAAATTGCAGTGTGCAGAAAAAAACACAGTGTGATCACAGGGTTTAGCCTATCCTGCAATAATCCCATCAGTTCGCTCTTTGTTTGCCACATTTCCATTCAGGAACCTGGCATCCCTCTGTCTACAACAAGATATTGAAGTGCTCACAGCCTGTTACATCCAAGCTCAGCAGCACGACTGCACAGACATCTCTTAGCAAACATCAGTTATTGGCTCAAGTTTTTGGTGGGTTTTTACCTTAAACCAAAATCTCTCCTCACGTTTCCAGCAGCAGAAAATCTTTGCTACGACTTCCACTATGGAATCACATAAAATATCTATACATTTGCATCATTATTCAAAGTACTGCTATTACATGCCCTAAAGATAATGTTAAGCATTACTGGTTTATCCTTCAGGCCTATTCAGGTAATTGCTGACAGACTAATTATTGTACCTCTCATTCCTAGGGCTCCAGCAACCACAGTGAACTCCAACTCTGAGGGACATTTCATCTTATATTTCTGAAACTTTTCCCATTTCCCCAGATTCCACAGTCAATGTATGAATGTGGCAGAGCAGACCCTCTGTGCTGGTACAGCGACACTTGTAAAATCAGGCTCAGAAGATACTGTCTGACTTGCAAAGCACTTGCAATGGGCTCTTATCTTTTTTATCTTAAATAAAGACCTCTATAATGATCTGAACTCCATAATTCTTGAGGGTCC
>NW_009925066.1:84081-97820 GCF_000696875.1 Nestor notabilis
GAATCTATGCAAACAGCCTGTCCTTGTGGGTGTATTTGCTAATCTGCATGTGCATACTCAGTGCCATCTTATCTATCTGTTTTCAATAACCCAAGCAACCCAAATAGTGAAAATCCTAGATCAAAGTGAAAAGAAAGCAAAGGGATGATGGTCCTCACCGGTGTGAAAGAAAACCAGAGGAAACCTCATGCAATGCTTCTTTGTCACCATAGAACACCCAAAATTTCACACAGCTACATTGCACCTGATTTGTCCAAGCCCTGAACTCCTTAAAGCTGATAACAAACACAGCAAGATTATTAGATGAAGTGATAAATCAAGAAGCTGAGCATTCAACAGCCATCCTCTTGGCAGCCCTTCTCCCAGTTGTCAAAGAAAACCCAACAGGACAAACCATCTGATGGCACACTTGACTGACTGTTACAGTGCTACTGTGTCCCAAATAAGAAAATAAACTTCATGCTGCAACAGTTCCACTAAAACCGTCTTAACAATGCCCAGGGTACTACTTGATTCTTTACAGTCAAGTTTGGTTGAGATATTTTGAACAAGCACTGACTGCTCACAGATAAACCCCTACAGACAGTTAAAGGAATTCAGGAGGGATACAAAAAGCTTAGCTGGGAAATTTAAGGTACCACTGAGATACCCAAGTACAGTATTCAGTGAAACTGCAATATCCTTAATTATCTACATTTCTCTATCGTTGCTCTGTACTTAAGAATCACACAAAAAACTGCATGGTGTAACTGAGACTCACCTGCCTGTATATATATCAAGTAAACCCAACCATTTAGGACCTTACCTTGCTTATGCAGCTTTTCACACTGCTCCGCTTAAAAGCAACATGATGGCAATTACTGAATGCCATCACAGGGCTCACAAGCCACTACAGAAAACACTATCTACTATACTATAATGACACATGATGGTAGTTAAACCATTCACATTTACCAACTAGAAGCACACAGATGGTCAATTGTTGAAGCCTGGCTGATGAGTTGCTTGCTAAGCCACTGTAACATACTCACTCAGGGTCTTAGGAATAAATGTGAAGAGCTCCCACTGGAAAAAAAATCCAGGAGGCTTGTGTTTCTAATTGCTTTGGATGCTTTTGGTTACCAAGCCTCAGTAGGAACTGTGTTGCTCTGCGATGCTTCAAAGAAAAGGTACAAGGTATTGTCCTAATACTCCTACACACCATCTTTAACACCCTGTTGCATCCTATTGCTGCACCGTGACCATCTTCTGACGGTTATTAGCTCCTGTGGTATTCAACATGTGACTTGGACACAACATGCTGAGGTTTGCAGAGGCTAAAGGACAAGTCACAAACAGTTTTACAAGACACTTTCCCTCTCCATATGCTGGAGCTCACTCTATGCATACACCGCAGTAGTCACAGAGCACTCAGAGGTTAAGATTAACCCAAATCCCCTTAAGAACTGACGCTGCAGCAACAGCCATTCCTCACCGCGGGTTTCGGTCTGTGGAGCAGGAAGCAGTTTTCTTTCCACATCACTGCAAGTCATGGCCAGGAGTCCCAAGTGACACAGCACTGCAGGGCTAACTGCTGATGTATCCAGCTAGAATCAAAGCTCAATAATAGCCACGTCAAAATAGTCTATTTACTAGTGGGGAGAATTTCTGTGAAACCACAGCACCATCACCTGGTGAAATGCCTGCACTGCTTTCTGCACTTACCACCAGTGGTGTGAGCATAAACATTTTAGTACATATCGCAGCAGCTCACAGGGTTTTACATTATATTATAACACATTCATGTAATTATGCTTAGACTGAAAAAAGTAATTTGCTCAGTATTGTTTTTACCATTTTACCACCATTTTCTCCATCTTCCTAGTGCCAGTTCCATTACATCTTCCTTTTCCACAAGTCTCACAGGAAGGGATTTTTAAAAGCAATAGATCTTCAAGGGAGTTCTGGAAAAATCCCTCATCCAGGAAAATACAAATAAATTCCTAACCGGTTTTGCTAGCTCAGTGAGAAAGATAAGCGTAAATCCAACTATGGCTCCAATTCAGTCTTTTTACAACCTAAGAAGTCTATTGCAAAGGAAGACTGATGGTGCTTTACTGCATGTTGCCTGTACTATTATTTTAAAATATTTCTTAACTGTTAAATTAGAGAGACATTCCTGCCCAGGGAAGGTTTAACTTTACCTCCCTTACAGACAAGTAGGATGTGATGACTCCATCTACTACCTCAGTCTCTGAGGCACCCTATAAACCTGCTATGGGAGAACAGCAGAGCAGAGCTGCTGCCAATGAGAGAGCTTAAAGTAGATGTTGTTAGCTCGGAGCTGGGAAATCAGATGATAAAACCTCTCAAGACAAGATATTCTACCAGAACTCCTGCAAAGTAGGGGATGCAGCACAGTGCAATACCTTGCAGTCTGGAATCACTGGAGAACTCAGCTCAGGCATCAGATTGATGAGCCTTAATCACAGAGCTCTTGGACTGATGAGCAGGGACTGCATAGCTTTGAGTGACTAATGAAGTTGCAGTGGGACATTTACTGAGTGATTTTCACAGCAAACATCAATGATTTCCTTGCTGTGAAATGTAGCACTTAAATGACAAATTCAGAGTTAGCTCAGCTACGTGGTCCCTGGGGAGCAGGGAGGTGCCAAGGTGACCTTGTCAGTCACTGTAAGCACCATTGTCTCTGTTGTCCATCCAGCTGTTGCCTCCAACTGGATTTAACAACCAAGCAAGAACTTGAGAATGTCCATCTGCCATCCTGAGTGAGGGCTCTGACAACCTGGCTCTGGAACAGTTACAGGGATGCATCTCATGTTCAGAAGACTCAAACTAGGAATCTCTAACAAAGCCAATATCCCTCAAGAAAATGTTTCTTCTCATTTTGAGAAGCCAGCATTTTCTAACATAAAAACAAGTCACTGAAAGGTTCACAACCAGCTCCAATTAGTATCCTAAATTATTATACTAAATTATTATCCTAAATTATTCTCCTATTCCTCTGTGCACCTTGGGGGAAAGTAATTTCATTGTGTTCTGCAAACATGTTCAAACACACTGCTCTACCCTTTCCCTTACTTGGCTGCTCTGTGTTTGCAAAGTCTCCTGAGTTGGCAGCAGCTCAGTGCTTCCATGGCAAAGGAAGGGGAGAACAGGCTGTATTTGCTACCTGTGGGAGGTAACACATGCTCCCCCTTTGGGAGACTGAGCTGTCTCAGCAACTGAAGCCAGTCTGCAGTTCCCCAGCCAGAGCAAGTCGTTGCAGCAATTTACAGTCTCACTCCCTTTTCCCAAAGGAAATGAGTTGAAGAACTGTTTTTCTCCACAACCACCCCATGGTTCATGGTCTCTTTTGAACTCCTGCACAAGCAGGACACAAAGGCCACTCTGTGCAGCAGTTCTTCAGGATGGATTTCCGTTACTTATTTCTGATCTCACCTGAAATTGTGTCCAACTGGTCTCAACTGAATGATGTCAAACAGTCACAAATTGGGCTGGTGGAAACAAGTAATAGCCACATGAAATCACACCCAAACCAGACGCAGATCACAGGCTAAGGTTACAAAAAGACAAACTGCTGCAGATCATTAGCTTAAAAACTAGAAGTCACAAACTAACAAAGTCAGTTAAGCCCCTTGAGAGCAAACCCACTGACGAAGAAGACCATAAAAAACCAGTGCCAAAACATAACAGCTGCGTGCACGGGTATTTTCATAGACAAACACTCTGTAGTATCTCAGTATTTGTTACTGCTAGTCAGTAACCAGATCACATTTAGTAATTGAACACAGCTAGGCAGGCAGTGAGGAGAATGCACACAAGATGACTGCTGGCACTGCACAGCTCATTGTTTTAAGTCACAATTGACAAGATGCCACTGACACAGATTAAATGCAGCTGCAAGACCCAAATGGACAAGATGGACAAAGTGCTGGGGAAAAGAAACAGAAGAATGTGAAATTCAGCAGTCATGTGTTCTTCATGAACGGCTATTTAGCAACCATTTCAACATGAGTCTTTGGTTATTAAAGAGAAAACAGACACACAGCAAAGATTTAAATAAAAATTCATGAAAAATAAAGTTGTGCAAAAGAGCTACTTATCTGCACTAACAGGGATTAAGAGATTGCATCAAGCGATAGCCACAGTTGTGATACCTCGACAATAAGTGAAGGATCGCTGAAAGCTTTTGGAGTTGAAGTGCTTCTCCTAGACAGATTTTGGAGTCTGGAGGCATTTATCTCAACTCACTAAAGCAAGTACAACTGTCTTTTGCTATATCAAAAACTGAAAAGCTGCCAGCAATACTTACGCATACTAGAGAAAACATTCTGCATGACTTCCATCTGGTATTCATCAATCTAACTGGATGTAAGGATGGCATATGTTAGTGTTCTCCCACAGCCTAGAGAAAGTAATCATCTTGCCCTCCTTGATGCAAACATCACATTTTTTTTGCATCAAACCTATTTTTATTTAGTAGTTTTCAACATGCTACAAGCATTTCTACCTAGGAGAAGGCCTTCCGGGCATCCCTACTGGAAGTACCAGGCCACTGGCTTGTGTTACGTCTAGTTTTCCAGAGTCTATCTACAAGGGAATCAAAGAACCATGCTACAAAGCACCAAGTGGTTTGAATCACTGGAAGATGTGAGGCTGTTGGTCTGCGCACAGAGTAGAAGCCACCTTCTACCTGAAGATCAAAATTCAAACACACTTCATTTTCCATCATCAGTAATGTCAAATTTGCAGCAAGTCTTAAAACCACACAGACAAGCTGAATTTCTCAAAATTAAGGCAATAAAACCCCAAGCAGACTTTCATTTCTCTTGGTTAACCAATATTTTCTGCCATTACTGATAGTGTAGACCTTCCAGCCAGCTTTGTTACAGAAGAAAAATAGCCGTGTCTATGTGAAGTTAACTGCAGAGTCGTGTGCATTTGCTAAAATATGGCCGAAGACTTAAAGAATTAACACGGTTGCATTTCTAAGTGCAAAGCAAATGGATGAGCTAACCAAACTCTTAAAAAAAACCCACCAAAACCCCCACCAAAATCCCACAAGGGTTCACATTTCTGACTGATAAACCACTGCTCAGAGACAGTGTGAAGTCAAGCCTAGGGAAGTCATTGAAAGACTCTCTTCCAAATAAATGGACACAGGATCAGGTTCCAGGCTGAGGGTATGAGCAGAGCTTGCTCAAGTTTCAGCTAGCAGATGTGGAGCACAGCTCTCTCTGCCAAGGAGGCACAAGCTCAGGTTTGGGGGGTTGTTTTTTCTCATTTCTTATTGATTTTGAAACTATTGTTATTAAATAAATTAAACAACAAGAACCCTTTGACAATCTTGGGGGACTAGACGAAGGAATTCAGCAACTATTAAAAACCAAAACCAGCAAAAAACTGCTCAGTACTTTGGAGTCTATTGAAAACAGTCTTTCCCCACACACACAACTATTTTCTTTGAATCTAATGTCCCAATCCTGCTCTCTGCATTCCATGGTATTAAACTCCTTGAAAATGAATGAGAAACACACAAACCCAAATAGCAAGCTGGCAGCAAAATTGTACCAACTACAGGGAAATGTAATAAAGCTTTCAACATCACCAGCCAAAAACAATCCAGGAAGGATTATTTCTAGTGCTTTGCATTTCATAAGGAAGAAGAATGATTTTTCACCAGCATGCCCAGAGAGCATGGTGTGGAGGGGACACCAGTTAGTCTTTTCTGATCCAGTTTGTCTTTTCTGGCCTTTCCTGCTTACCCAAAGCAGCGTATTTATCACGGCAGGACATGCTTCAGACATTTAAACACAAGTATTTGTTTGTGAGAAATATGGACTCTGCTGAGACACTAGACTGGCAAAATAGGAACCCATTTATCTAAGAGTATGCTTGCAGAGCACAGGAATGTGCCATACAGCAGACACCTGAGCTGGCTCATTCTGTCTCCTGCCATGAGCTCTTCATTCCCCACATCACTCCTATAGCCCTTCTTCCCCCGTCTCAGGGTGAATTCATCTTTCTTGAACAGCAGCTCATAATCTTCTATGTTTAAGTTAAGGTCCTACCAACACGATGGACAAGAGTGTTGTGATGACTGATCTTTGCCCAAGTCCTAAATAACACAGGGGGAAAACATGAAGTATTATCAATGGACAATACAATTGCTTAACAGAAAGTTAATGAGAGGAACACTGCAGCCACCTCAGTGCCCCATTTGGGCACAATGACCCTGCTATTAGCAGATGAAGGCACAACTTCCCAGGAAGAAAAAGCAGAGAAAATTGTCTTCAGGCTCTCACCCTCCCATCTACTCCTTGCTGAAAGCATCACTGTAACAGAAAACCAAAATGTAGATAGTCAAATTTGAAGGACATGAGAGAACATAAAGTCTTATCTCTTGAAGTGTGACACAGCTTCAGCAGCGTATTTCTGCAGCAGGAGCAGAACTGCCAGTTGAGTATTTCTTTTAAGGAAAAAAAGAAAAAAAAAAAAAAAGGTAATTAACTTCCTCAGTGCAGGGTCCCCCTTGTCTAGAGGGCGGTCATCCCAAGGGTTAACAGCTTGCAGCGATAAAATGGTATACCAAATTCACAGTTTCCACACAGTGAGTTTCAGATTCCATGCCACTGAAAAGCGCAGGTCAGTTATAACAAGGTAACAGTGGACACCAGTTCAGGAGCAGAACCATGGCCATGCTGATTACCAGCACTAGGTAACTGCCCCTTGAGGTTTTCTGTGGGTTTTATTCTGTGGTGGTGTTTGTTGTTTTTAAAGAACAGTAAAATCTTCACCCATGATGAGAAAAAAGCACCATTACTAAACTGGAGGTTCAGCTCAGAGCAATGCCAGTGAGGAAGGACCACAGCCACTGTGGACGTGGGGCTGCATTGCTCCAGAACCCCACTTACCAGCACCCGGGTGAAGAATATCAGCAGATCTTGGCTCACCACCTCTCTCAGGGCCCCAAGTAATCTTCCTATGGGTAATTCTAATACAAGGTGGGAGGTTTTCATACATAGACATCTTCTATAACTGACTTCTCGCATAATTCTGAGACGAAATCTATACTGCCTACGTTTAGTTTTACCCTATTAATGCTTTGGAACAGGAGAAACAATAGCTATTGATTTTAGTTACAACTGCCCATTATTCTGTTTTCAGCGAGACATAGTTCAGTAAAATGAACAGAAACAGGAGCAGTGTTTTATAGCAGTATATTAATGATTGTGAGGCTAATCATGTCTTATCGAGCTGTGAGCATCAGCAAGCCAAAAGCATAAAAATGGAAGATGTGTCCTCGAGCTGCATATTTAGTCAATCTATTCAACATGTACTTTATTTTTACATCAGAGCACTGAACATGTTCACTTGTGTACTCTCTAGAAGCAATTAAGACTTAATAACTTGACACCTCGCCATGACTGTCTCCTGTTTTGCCATCTATATTTTACATCAAGCAAGTAATAGAAGAGTGAATAAAAATCTGTGAAGGTCCTTTTAACCTTGACAGTCTGTCGCATTGTGAAAATCAGAGTACATCAAGAATTGCTCTTATTTTTCCAGTCTTTCCTCTCAACCAAACACAAGGATTTAAACATTTACATGCCTATTCATAATTTATTGGAGCATTTGCAGCTCATGTCACAAATACAGGTCTAGCCTGCAGGAAAAACAGTGACTAATAGTTAAAAGAAAGCATTCCAATTAGTCATCGTGAAGTACACCCATGTGCACTGCTTGGTCCTCAGGTGCCAGTAAAGTCCAACAGGGAAGTCTGACATCAAATACATCATCCAGAAAAATGTGTCACTTTCAAATAGCAATATAGCAGTTAGATCAGAGACTGATTTTCTCTCCTGGTACATACCAGTAGGAAGACTTATCTTTAAAGAAGTTCCCAAAGATTTGAACCCCTTAAGGAGGCTGATAGGGAAAAGCTGAGCTCCAAGCTGTGCTTCCACCACTGGGACATGCTGCATTCTGCTTCACAGGACCTGTGCCAGACTAGATTTTCTCCTTCCAATTTCAGTGTTAAGCACAGAGCCAAGAGATACTGCCTCTCAGAGGAAAGTTATTGCTTATCTACCAGCTCATGCTTGTGTTAGATGGGAATCCCACTCTGGCCATGTTTGCAACTCAACAGGACATTGTCACGAGGACACCCTGTTTCTTTCAGCTATTTCTCCTGTCAGAACATGTCAGCCTTGCCAAACGCCATTCAGAATTTGCTTGGGTGCCATCTTTGGCATCCCTGCCACAGACTGTTGATCCTTAGATTAACAGACTAGAAAAACACAAGCGTGTCCTCACTCAGTCAGAAAGCATTTACATGTCTCCAAATGGGGCTTACTGGAAAAGCCTTTTGCGCCAAGATTGTATTCATTTCCATGGTCCTTCTTGCACTGTGCACCTCCAGCCTAAACCCAGGTTTTGAAGGTAAAAGACTACAGTTTGCTTATGCTCTTTAGACTTAGAGCAACATAAAGATTTTGCAAATAAAAACATGCAAAGATAAACCAAAGTGGATGCAGATTTATCTGAGGGCTTAAGGGAGCTATCATGCCTTTTCTTCCACTTCTACCACCTTACTACTAAGTGTGTGCTACATCCCATCCCACAGCCGTGGTCAGAGGCTGTGGGATTATGCTGTTCACATGAGGATGGTGCCTGCTTCCACTTCCAGTTGCATATGGTCACAATTAACAGCTTGCTTTGGAAAGGCGCAAGGACCATGGAAACAGTGCGCCTGGAAGAGGTTCCTCATATTAAACCAGCTATTGCACTGAATGAGTTTCATATTAAGAGATTTCAGTGCACTCTAGTAGTCTAGACAACGTTTTTCTACTATTTTACTACAGATTTTTTCTAACCCTTTTCTGGAGAATCAGGAATTTATGGAATCTGAGATACGGCCTGGTTAGTTTTTAAGTCAAGGCCCTTCTGTCTGGACAAGCGCCTAGGAACAAGGTAAGAGCAAAGAGATTTGACAAACACCAAGAGGCACCTCTGTTCAAATGAAAAGCATGTTTTCTTCCTGAATACATTATGCTAAATCTGCATGTAAATGAGAAATGTATAAATAGAATTGGGCATTAACTGACATTAGATTTTTTTTTAATGGGGAGGAGGAGGGGGATGTTGTTATTAAAGGAGTTAAATTCTAACATCTGTTTTTAATTCTACCAGCTTATTTGTCTGTTTATACCTACAGGCTTTCAAGACATCATTCAACACTGCTAATTAAAGCTGACAAGTTTTGTTCACTGTGATGCTTTCCTGTATCCCTGCAAGCCACTTACTCATGTCAGTGCTGTCACTGCAGGTGACACTGCTTCTTGATGGAGAAATGACAAGGGGCCAGAGTGCCCCCAAAAGGGATGAGAAGAGGTTCACCTTGCCCCTTATCAGACAGAAGAGGGGAGAAGTGATGGATGGCAGTGACTGTTGCTCTGTCTGCATCTCTAGGCTGGGTCAGAATCCTCCGATTTTCTACCATGGCTGACTTAAAACATAAATCCATGGCAATATTCTCTAGCATATTTCTAAAATGACACAGAAATGGGACTCCAACTTAACAGTGACAGCAATTACATCCGGAGAAGACATGTCATGTTACAGACACTCACAAACATGTATTCTGGGTTTTCTTAGCAGTATGAAGCCCATCTGCAGCCATGCCCTAAGGAAACTTGTTACTTGTGCTTCAGTAAAACAGCACAATCTGATTCAAGAGCGTAGCAGTGCACAGGCAAGTAGCCCAGGCCTACAAAAGCACTTGCAGAAGTGATTTGGCTCAGACAAAGCAACGCACCTGATGGAAGAAGCCACAAGGACAAATGCCAACAAGTTTATTCATTACTTTGTACTTGGGATTTCAGACATCAAAGATGCAGACATCAATATTATTAGTTAGTCATTTACATATGTTTTTCTTTAAACCAACCCAACCAACCCAATGCCACCCAGAGAATACCAGTGGAAGCAAGAGGCCAGAGACAGCACCAGCCTCAGAACTCTTTGCATCATCTACACTTCCCAATGCCAGAGCACACTATCACTAATGCAAGAGGCAGATGGGTGACTGCTGTGATCCACACTGGGCTGAGCAGACTATGAGACATGCAGCAAGGAGGAAACCCAGTGAGGTAACAAGTCAGTCAGTAGCTGTGCACACTGCCACTCATTCACTTCTTGCCACTCAAAGAGTTTTCTTATTTTTCCACACACAGGGGTTTCACAATCAGAACATGCCTTTTTTTCTCCTTTTTGGAACAACCAGTGTGCTTCCAAGTGTATTTTTAAGCTATTTCAGTCTGGAGGAGGCCTTTTGTTATACAGGCACACAGAACTTAGTACCTGGGGGCCTGGCTCCCTGGGTGAGGTGTCTAGACATCTCTGCAGTGGAAATAACTGCACAGCCTAGCACTGTATTGAATCCACCAGCTTTAGCATTACGAGTAATTTCATGCCCTGGGTTGCAATAATCAAACACATCTGTCGCATGAAAATTATCCACTGCCAACTAGAGTGCAAAGCACAATATGCCCAAGTTATCTGTATTCTCAAGTTCAACTCTGTCTCCTAAAAGACTGCGTTAAATACCACACATCATAACATCATGAATACTGCTTCAGTCACTCCAAAACTCACATGCAATTCGAACAGATCTAAAAATCCCTTTCGAGGAGGGATGGACTGAAATCAGGAGCGGGAGCTTTGACAAGTATTTTTTCCAACAACTACCACACTGTGTGCAGTATTAGAAATAATGTTTCCCAAATACTGTCACAAAAACTGATTAAAGCACTTCTCTCAATCCTCTAAGAAGCAAAACCAGTTGTAAAGAAAACAACTGTTAATTTAAGCCAGTTTTTAGCTTCATTTGTCTACAGCTACACTTTCATAGTTCAATACACAAAAACATTATGACAGATATGCAAATCTGATATTTTCAGGCAGGAAAGGTGAAATCCCTATATATGAAAGGTTGAAGTCTGATCTTTAAAAGAAGCCTGCAGCTGCTTTCTGTCATCTCTCTTTCTCTCCTTGATTCAATAAGCAGACCCACAGCTTAAGGAAAATGATGATTTGGTCCACACAAGGAAAACAACAAGCGACCTCCCCAGACTGAGCCATGAACTCACCTTTGCTTTGTGGGAAAACACTCTGGTACTTCTCAAAAAACGCAAAGGGGGCAGAAAAATCAAACTCTTCAGGTTTTTAGATACAAAATTTTCCAAGTAAATAATAAAGAAAGTAATCATATACATGTATGTCCCACTAATTCAAACACATTTCAAATTGTTTCTTGATTTCTTCCCTCATCCCTAGCCTAGGATTGGTACTGCTTTTCCACAGTAACTGCAGTGGAAGATATTTTGCAACTGCCACTTCTGCTCTGCAGAATAAGTAAATATTCTTCCATAGAACCACAGACGGGTTTGGGTTGGAAGGGACCTTAAAACACATCCAGTTCCAACCCCCTGCCACAGGCAGGGACACCTTCCCCTAGAGCAGGTTGCTCCAAGCCCCTGTGTCCAACCTGGCCTTGACCACTGCCAGGGATGGGGCAGCCACAGCTTCTCTGGGCACCCTGTGCCAGCGCCTCAGCACCCTCACAGGGAAGAGCTTCTGCCTAAGAGCTCACCTCAATCTCCCCTCTGGCAGGTTAAAGCCATTCCCCCTTGTCCTGTCCCTACATTCCCCCTTGTCTTGTCCAAAGCCCCTCTCCAGGTTTCTTGTAGCCCCTTTAGGCACTGGAGCTGCTCTAAGGTCTCCCCTTCAGGAACCTTCTCTTCTCCAGGCTGCCCCAGCCCAGCTCTCTCAGCCTGGCTCCAGAGCAGAGCTGCTCCAGCCCTCGCAGCCCCTCCATGGCCTCCTCTGGACTCGCTCCAGCAGCTCCACATCCCTCTTGTGCTGTTGCCCCAGAGCTGGATCAGGACTGCAGAGGGGTGCTCCCCAGAGCACAGCAGAGGAGGAGAATCCCCTCCCTCAACCTGCTGCTCACGCTCTGGTGGCATAGCCCAGCACACAGGGGGGTTCTGAGCTGCAAGCGCCACAGCCAGGGCAAGTTCAGTTTCTCACCGACCAACACCCCCAAGTCCTTCTCCTCGGGGCTGCTCAATCCAGTCTTCCCCAGCATGTGTTTGTGCTGAGATTGCCCCAGCCCAAGTGCAGGACCTCGCCAGTGCAGCTGGAGGGCTCTCCCAAAATAACCTCTCCAAGCAACACTCAGCCAGAGCACCTTCAGCAAGCAGAAGCTTGAACAAACACATCCACTGGCTAAAATGAAACTCTCCAGCCACCTGGGAACCTCAAGGTATGAGGCTTGCACCACAACAAACCCAAATGAACAGGGCCCGCCAAACCTCAGCAGCATTGAGAGCTCCCACCTATGAAGGTACCCAGCACATTTACATACAAACCTTAGAGCAGGTTGCTGTGAGTATATCCTTTCAAATGAGTTAACAGTTGCAGGAAAAGTTCCTTATAGGGACCTTCTTGAACATTTAGAAGACATCAAAATTCACAGGAACTACAATTTTATCAAACAATCCTCACAAATGAAACGTTGGGTCTAGAGGAGGCACCAGAAACCAGTAAAGCACTTCTTTGCTTCAGCAATGCTTTGGGAATGTGAATGCTCTGCATTTTCTTTTGAAATGTAGAGCTGCCTAATTGAGATGCAGCTCATAGAGCACCCAGGCTTGCTTCTGGATCACTAAGAAATGGGTCCGATTTGGAAATGTCAGGATCTGGTTAGCAATTCAAATGACCACACTGGTAATTACGGCTTTTCATGTTCCAGCATGTTGCACTGCATCAAAACTGACAGAAATGCCTGGGTTTATAATATCACAGCAGAGAAATAAATGTCCAAAATGATATGAAAATGTACTAGTAAGAGATTAATAACTGTTCTTCCAGGAAGAAAGATAGCTCTTTTCAACTAGTATATTTAAAAAAACCCCTTCTCTGATAGCATCTCTCCTTGAGGGAAACTGAATTATATTATCACTCATAAGCTATAATCATTTCTGTCAGCACCAGTCAGAATATTTGAAGGAAAAGAGGAGGAGAAACAGTGAAGGGGATGGGGGAAAAATAGTGCAATCTTATAAATAAGTCCAGAGAGATCCTACTTAAAGGTTCCCCTAAAGCATTTTGTTCTCTCTCCCACCCAGCGGACTAGAACATATTTCAAGTGTTTTATTTTGATCATAAAGTGGAGGAACTGTGTGGATAGGGAGCAATGCATCATGAGTGATGTGCTCAGCTCTCCAATCTTTGGTACCAATGTGTCATTTTGAAATACAAGCCTAAAGCAATATGCGTAAAGGAAATTTTTTTCTTCAGGGAAGGAGGAGGAAGAAAGGTCTTTTGAAGCCTAATGTGCCCCCAGAAGTCTGTTTATGAAATAAAATAAATAAAGCAAGCAATGTCTTTAGCAGTTCTCTTGTGCAGCAGCCAAACCACATACCAGAGTCACTGAGCTGCCTTCTGACTATAGAGTGGTTAAAGCACAGATCAACACTCAGTACTTCTGCAGAAAGTACATGGGGTGGAGACACCAAGTTAATCCTGTAGTAGTTCATTTCCCTGCCTCAGGTACAAACACAAGTCTTCAAGGAATGCAAATTCCAGTAAGGAATTCAAAATTGTATCCTTACAGAAATATGGCTTTTACCATTGGAGGCGCAAAACCCATAAACCCTTTCCCTAACTAAAGA
>NW_009925066.1:97851-142380 GCF_000696875.1 Nestor notabilis
GATTTTGCAGGAACCAGCACTTCATCTGGTTCATTATCTGCTGAAATTTATTAGGTGCATCTTCACTTTTAGACACGTGTGTGTATTTAATTGGTGTTTCCTGTACCATCTCACACGCTCGGGAGGCGCAAATACGCTGACGCACACCAGTGACCTGATCCAAACTTCCAAACCATCGCTCTGTGGTTTGGCTGGGCTACTGACTGCACTTCAAAGAGCTCTGAAGACATGAGGAAATGAAAGGTATTTGTGTGCTGGGGGGAGACTGCAGCACACTAAGCAAGCCCAGATGCCAGAGACTGCCCTGAACTTCAAGCCCTCTGTCACTAGACACCACAAACTCTGGCATCTTCTTTTTCCCCTCAAACTTACTTTCTGCAAATGCCACATCTTACAGTATTTTAAATCCAAGTTGTGTGTCACTGAAAAACTAACCAAATCCCAACCTCTCATTTACATTTAATGAGAACGTTACAAGAAATAAGAAACAACACATACTGAAAGCACTCAGGACTATGTGCCATACAAAGCATCAATCAACTTAGAGCAGCAGGAGAAATCGGCTTCCTACCTTATTTCTCCTGAACTAAAGAGGTGTTAACACCCACTATCACTCCAAGAATGCTTCCCAACATTTCCAGAAAGGAAGTCGATATTGCGGAGAACTCACTGTTAACTTTACAGCTTCTTCCAGGCTTGGGAGGAAGAGAATTACAGCCAAGACTGCAAACTAAAGCTCCAGCCTAGCAAAGTACAGCTACACACAAGGTATTGCTACACTTAGTCAATCCTTCCATACAATCTCAGCAAGAAAATAACAGCTTGCTATGGTTTGACATGAGTCACCATGAAAACTGAACCTTCACTTTCCTTAAAAGTAGTCATCAAAAATATACTAGCCAGTGGCTACACAGGGAATTCATGAGCTACTGTTCCACCACAATCAAACCAACCAACCCCAAAAAACAACAGGATTTTCATCTAGGTAAAAATCACTCTTACACACTCTGCAAACAGGCTACTTCTGACCCAAACTCAAGGCCTTATTCTACAGCTGGGCTATCATAACATACTGATTGAATACAAAACCCAAGGAATTCTGGTGAAGCAATTGGACTATGCAGGAGGCAGCACACTCAACTGGAACAAGATTATTTAGATCATTTCTTGTCTTTAGAGCATGGAAAGTAATAAAAAAAAAATTGCAAAGTCATTTGGAATGCATTTCTGCTAGGAATGCTCTGGTGAGCAAAGGAGCTCAAAAATTCATACTTGGACAATCAACCAGTGCACAGAAGCTTACAAAGGATTACGAGATACCTACAGGCTCTCTAATTCTTCTTCTTCTACCTCTATTTTTAGATGTATAAGTAAAAATATTTAATCTCAGTTGTAAAAACATTCTCAAAGCATTAAAACATAGAGATTCTCCAGCAGGTTAACTTAAAATAAAAATATCACAGTAATTTTTATTTATTTGCTTCTGTTACAGTTCACTCAATAGGAGTGAACAGTTTGCTGCTGCATCAAAGAAGCCAACAGAATGCTGGGTTACATCAACAAGGCCATCACCAGCAAAGATAAAGATGGCG
Organism: Nestor notabilis; assembly: GCF_000696875.1. NCBI lineage: Eukaryota > Metazoa > Chordata > Aves > Psittaciformes > Psittacidae > Nestor > Nestor notabilis. The sequence continues at coordinate 99,444 of NW_009925066.1, forward strand.
TTATCCTGCTGTACTCAGTGCTTGTCAGGTCACCCCTGGAATTCTGTGTGCAGCTTTGGTCCCTTCTGCGCACAGATGTGGACAGGCTGGAGAGGGTCGAGAGAAGGGCCACAAAGATGCCAAAAAAATTCAATTAAAAGTTGTAATTTGAAATAAAATCTCTCTTTTAAAGAAGTTAGTCTTGTCTAAGATAAAACCAAGCGAGAAATTCTAAGGCTGCAATTCTAAACTGTTGGAGCAGACACTTTTCCATCCAGGTCTCAGGATACAAAGAGCCCACCACATGATCCAGGCTCCTAGGTGTGAGTTACAAACAGTAATAGTAGTAATTACAAACTAAGAACAGGCAAACAGGCAGACTGGATTCCCAGTAGATGAACTCAGTCTAACAATTTACAGTGAACACATGTTTGAAGTCAACTTCAAGTAATATGCTAACAAGAATTATGTGCATCTGTTTTGTGCTCCCTGAGAACAATGCCATCAAAACTGAATTCAAATGTTTCAAAGCTACAGAGAGCCTGAGCATGTCTATGACTAATTAAAATAAACCACATTACTGAGGTTACAAGCTTACCCCTTTGGACATTAGCAAGTTCTGGCTAAGGTCACTTCATCAAGCAAAATAATGAATGTCTGTGTTCAAAAAGCATGAACAATACATTTTTTTAATTAATGTATTACTGATTGAGGGAGATTTATGCAGTTATTTGAATTTTGGAAGACCCGCAATTGCACTTTTCAGTCATAATACTTGGGAGACATAACAATATGCAATAAAGCTTTAAAAAACCAGGCCAACGATAGAACCTTGGCCGAATTATTAATAAGGCTGAAGCAGTGTTCAATATGAAAGCAACCAATTTTTACTAGAGAGTATCAATTAGCTTTCATTTTATTTAAAATTCAAATAAACAGGAAAAACGTAGATTTAACTCTGGCTTGAATACCTATTACTGAGGCTGTTGTATCTTCCAAGTAAATTATGGATATTCTTTTCCTAGGTCAAATATCAAAGGGGAGCAGGGAATCAGACGTGGTCTCTAAATATGAAGTTCAAGGTACTGCAACAAATTACAAGTTTTTTTCAGTCTGTTTTACCCTAATGTAATACGGGAAAATTACGACCATGATATGGAAAATAAAGATGAGGATTCTCAGGCTGGTGCACAACACCAGCTCAGCACAGTGACAAAGGACTGCAATTCTGAACCTATTGGTACCGCTGCCGTCACAGCCTGGCAGTGCTGGGAAAGCTTGGCCAGGGTGTGCAGTTACCCTCAGCTTCCCTGCACCAGCAGCTCTCCCCTTGTCAGTGCAACCTAGTCCCTATCGGGAGGGGCCTCTGGGTACCAACTGCAATAGAAATAAATGTTTAGGTGAGAAACTGACAGTTTCAAAGACCATTATTTCCTTTGCAAAGCATGGAAATCCATGCTAAAGCATTCTCTGTGGGATCCATTCCTGTCGGAACGCAGATTTACTCACTGTGCTCCCACTGTCCCACATGACTATAGGCAATTTATGGGGTTTTTTTAGCATATTGGCACTAACAAATGCTGAAACCTACTAAATGAAAATAATCTTCTTATGTCACCAAATAAAAACCCCCTCATTTCAGCAGACGCTGATCTGATTATTGTATGAATAAAGCTAATCAGTGTAATTACCCAGTTTAAAAGTGCATGCTGTGGACCCACAGATCATCACAGACAATACTTCTCTAGGTGCCAGCTGGGGTTCAGATTTGCTAAAACAGGCTTTTCTGTAAAGTTCTTTTTAAAAAAATACATTGGCTACAAATTATTCTTTCAAATTCAATTATATAAAAAGAATTGGAAGAAGTTTCCTACCATTTGCTTTCCAATCAGAACATTTCATTAAAAGCTTGCAATTTGGAAGATGAAGCTCAGTAATTTCATGCCTTGCGGTGCTACGTCAGCAAAGGGCTGCTTTTAGAAACCCAGAGTCCCACTCAGTTGCCCTGAGAAAGCCCATCAGCAGTTTACTACACTGCTATAACATGGATGCTGTCTCCACCACGTGGTATCTAAGCATTAACATGTGAGACTGCCAAAGGATTCAAGCCACAGAAATATTGTTCAGGTTTAAAAATAAAAATAAAAAAAAAAAAAATATTAAAAGTAACCCATGAGGTACCCAGGAGCTTTCTCTCATTAACCAGAAGCAGATCAGGATGTGCTACTGTCACTGCTATAGAGAGAAGGGTCAGCATGATAGCCTTCGCCTTTTATGCACTAGGACAGGCAAAATTTCATGTAAGTCTAGACAGAAACTCATTGTCTATGATCTGGAATTCCAGCTTTACCTTTACCCGGTTAATCCAGCTCTGAGCTGAAGTATCAATGACTTTCTCTTGTGTAGTGGTTCATTCAGCAGCTCTGGGTTGAAAACCACTGACATTTCTGGCTTGGTATCCTGCCCTCAACAAATGCAGTTGATACTCATGTATAGCCTCTTGGCTGCTGACTTCCAGAGCCATCTGTCAGTATGGCACACCGCCTGCCTACTAGGTGATGTGCCAGCTTTACTAGAGCAGAGATGCCAAGAAGAGGTGGTTTTAAATGCACAGCCAGCACATTAATTCACTGCCATCTTGTCTTTTCTGGCTTGGTATCCTGCCCTCAACAAATGCAGTTGATACTCATGTATAGCCTCTTGGCTGCTGACTTCCAGAGCCATCTGTCAGTATGGCACACCGCCTGCCTACTAGGTGATGTGCCAGCTTTACTAGAGCAGAGATGCCAAGAAGAGGTGGTTTTAAATGCACAGCCAGCACATTAATTCACTGCCATCTTGTCTTAATGCCCTTCCTCCACCAGCTCAATGAAGGCAAGCGCAGCCATACAAGAAGAGTCCAGAAGTCCATCCAGAGTCCTCTGATTCCTGACACAGCTCATTAACACATGCCTTGAAACAAAATGAGAGCATCAAGAGCTAAGCAATTACAAAATAACCTGCTCATCAAAAGCCTGGAAACATTTCAGCTGAAAACATGCATATGGGCTTCTCTGTAGAAAGTGCTATAAACCCTGGAGTGAACCCTCTCATTTAAAAATGAAAATGCCTCAATGCTGTGTAACATGTAGAGCAAATTAAAGCCACTCCAGCTCCGACACAGTGGCTGTATAGAGAGATTTAACACATTTAATACGCAGTTGAAATTACTTTGAAATTATTTTTCTGTGTTGTTTTCTGTGCTTTCTTATCTCCACAACGGAGACAAGCTATTTTATTACCTGAATATGATTAATGGGATGTAAATACAGCTAGTTCCTCTATAGCTTCATTCCTGGGAAGGTTAAAGTTCTGAAGAATGAATGCTAGTGCTCAGTTTTCATGCCCGTCCCTGTAAGTCTTTATATGTCTCCCTCATCCTAATACAACACACAGTGAAGTGTACCATCTTGCAGATGGTTTCTCCCTTCCGTGTCATGGATAGGGGACCTTCTGACCAGGTAGGTCACACAGCCTGTGGTGAGGAGGGTAAGTGCTGCCACAATTCCCCCAGCCTATGACAGAAGCCAACTCCACTTGGTACTAAGGTAGTTGAACATTCACGGGATGAGGAAAGCCTGTTGATCACTTCCCATTCATGTATAAGGAATCAGCGAAGAAAAGGTTGTTGCAGACTGTCAGACCTGTATTGAGAGGACTTGCCCTTGTGCCAAGTTTCATGCCACTGCTGTAGTTGAAGTTGTGAGCTATCAGGTAGAACACGTTACCCACTGTGTGCCAGCCCAGCCTCAAAGCCATCTCACAGACAGGCTCTATATTGCTGGCACAGGCAAAGTACATATGAAAAATTAGCCTCAAAGCTAGCAGCAGCAACACAGGACAGATCAAATCACACAACATTAAAAAGCAAAGCTGATGAAGTTCCAATACACACACAGAGTTCCTCTGAGGAGGTGAGATCCAGCCAATGCATTAAATAGGACTGACCTTTTTTGGCAAAGGCAGCGTTTTTGTAAATATGTTTGATTTCCCCTGTTATATGGCACACAAAGGTGCCAATTTTGAAACACATTTGAACACTGAGCACAAAACAAATGCTTTCCAGCCCTGAACTGTCCTCTTTGGACAAAGCCCATTTGGAAAAACAAAACAAAACACCTCATCCATACTCTGTTTAGACACCAGGAATGTCTTACCTTCTCTCCACTTCCCTCATGATTTCATCTTTGTGCCTCTCTCTCCAGATCTTTCCTCCACCCTTCCCAGCCTAAACTCCTGTCAGCTCTCTGATAACCTAAGGGCAGAATTCCCAAATACAGTCACCTACATCTGCCAGGTCAACTACAGCAAGCTCACAGCAGCACTGATTTGAGCCCACAAAGTCAGAAACACCAGCTAGTGTGTGTTCATTGAACTCCAGGAAACTCCAAGTGGAGTTACCACATGGACAGAACAACATTAGTTTCCACCAGCTGAGCTCATTTTCCTCTCACAAGAGGGGCTGGCACTTCAAATCAGAGGATTTCACATTAAATATCAGCCTACTTCGCATTTGCATTATTAGGTGCATTAGCAAACTAAATGCACAAGGCAGACTTTTTTGTTCCACTGAGTAATTGCCATTATTTATGGATGCGTTTCAGCTCCTTGCTATGCAGAACTGGCCATTATTAACTAAACCACTCCAATGTTTCAACAGAAAGGCACTTCCTATCATGATTTATTTGTGAAAGATACAAGGGCTGTGAAGAATGCCTTTATATTTGTAGTTCTAGTCATGGGAAAAAAAACCCAAAAAAACCAGTTAAAGTCTCACCACAGATGCTTATGCTTTAGGACAGCAGGCCAAGCATATGAGCTTACAGCAGCCATTTTTAATACCCTCACACTTCCATAGCACCACTTACACTCTCCCCTTCATGCAGCCAGATGCAGGCCCTCCACGAGATCCCTTTCCAGTGGCAGAAAAGGGATGGACACAAGCCCTTACTGAGTAACTAGGTTGCTTCTTAACAGAGCAGGGGAAGGCAAAGTCCCCAAAAGGCACAGCAGTAGCTCTCTTCACCCTCTCCTGACTGGTGCACTAGAGCAGACAGGAGAAGCAAGTCTCTGGGACTTTCCCAGAGTTCAACAGCTAAACAGAGCCTTGAGCAGGATGCTTAAAACCAGTGATGCTCATCTAATGAGCGGCCAGTAGTAAACTGTGCTCAAGGCCTAGAATAGGGAAAACGAAACATGGCTTTCTCCCCATAGCCTTCCTCCCAGTTCTTTGATGGGACAGAGCTGACCTCAACCCACCTCTGACAAGACTTAAGTCACAGGATTTTCATTCACTGCTTAAAAACAGGCAGCAGAACTCCATCTTCCTCCCAGTGCTGCTTGCTCAGGAAGAGGTCAGCACCCTCTCCAGGCCAGGATATGTTTTTCATTCAGTGGCTGTGTTGCTCAATTTGTGCAGTTTCCTGCAATAGCTGTATTTATCTCCCAGTTGAAAACTCACTGCACATTAAGCTAAATTCCTCCCGTTCTTGCTATTTCTACACTATAATTACATTACAGATTTCGTAAGCTAAAGCTGTGAAAAGCAACAATCCTCTCTGTCTGAATGGGAGCAGATTACACTTGCTCAAAATTCTATAGAATTTGTTTATGTTTGCGTGGTTTACAAACCCTTGTGGGGAAAGAGGATTACTGTAACCACCATGTTTGTTTGGTTTTTAAAGTGCTTGTTTTTCCATCATGTAGCAGATAACATCTGTAGTCATCACGCCTTAGTACACTGAGCCTCCAAGACAGATAATTATAGCTGAGACACAGAAGATAAGGCTTCTTGGAATACCTCAGCTGATGCATTCCACTGCAAATATGAGTCTCCAGCGCTACTGTTTCTTGCTCAACTTCGTTTCTCAAGTCCCAGAAAGACAACAACCTCCCACCACTTTCCTTTGGGAGCTTTTAAGTTTGCAGAAAATTCGTCTCCCTGCTCTCCCCCACCCTTCAAACACAGGCAGAAATACATAAATAAATGCAATGACACCTTCCTTCTTTTATGCCCTTATGGGAAGGGAGCATCCCTATTCTGGGAAGCAATGGCAGGGTCCCAGGTCAGCATTGCATGCACAAAAAAAAAAAAACCCAAGCAACTTCGACAGAGTCACCAGAACAAAGTCACGCTGGTGCCACAAAGCACACAAGAGCTAAGTTACACACAGCTGCATGTCAAAGCCTGAGATGATAGTGACCACACTTACAGAGCACAGAAGATGCCACCCTGCTATACAAAAGGAGATAGTAATCCATTAGCCACAACACAGGGAAGGCAAAAAAGTCATTCAAAAGGGTGCATAAAGCCTCCCTCTTCTAAAGGTTTAATAAAGCAATTATTGAAGTATGACCTAACCCCACTGTGTATCAAGAGTTAAGCAAGCCACTTTTAATTGAACACAAGCAATTTCACAAAGTTCTGTGTGCAAGGAGCTAGAGAGGTCTCTAAACGCGGCACCCAGCTAAAGGACGGAACAACCCATTCCTGGTAGAAGAAGAAATGCGTGTTTCATATCTCCCTAAATAAATAAAATCAGAGAAAATCTGTGGAAGTGACCTGCTCTGCTGCTGCTCAGACCTGTTTGCCTTGTGTCATGCTGCACCTTGACATCCTATTTGCAACACGAGTGCATTTTGCTGCAGATCCAAAGCAGGAAGGAGCCCAGCACACTGCGCTCTAACACAGAGAGGGAGCAGTTTTGGCATCACCCCTGGAACTCCTGTGAGGCCATGACCATGGCAAACTCATGCTAACAACCATACCTCTTCAGCCAGGTGTCTTCTGTCCTCCACGCTTTTAAACACCTTTGTTCTTACTTGTACTCCTTAGAAGTTAGAACAGATGATTTGCACTTTCCTAGATATAACTGATAACATAAAATATAATAAAAATATAATAAAATCTCCAGTTTCCACCTAGCATTAATGGAAGCAACCCAGGAGAAAACTCCACCACTGAGCATAGGAACCTCCTGCCACTCCTACCTTTTCTCTTCATGTTTTATTATGATGATTTGGATTTTGCAGCCTTTTCTCCAAGGAAATTCTTAATAAAAAGCTAGTGAAAATAGAGATTAATGTATAACACAAAGAGAAAATGTTCCTTCTAAGTAATATCTCCAAAGACTACATTTTCACTTAGACACCTCATTCTTTCCTATAGAGAACCTGAAAACTTTGACTAAATATATCCAGCTCCACTGGATACATTTGGGATTGGAAATATCATTTCAGTAATCGTAAAACCATTAATATACAAGAAGAACTGGTATTACACCAGTAATCCCATGCTGCCAAAAGTAATTGCACATTAGTTAGCACATAGCCCCTGTAAGAGACGGCCACATTACTATACAAATTGCCTTCTTAAAAACAAAAATTAAGCTTTTATTCCTTCTAATAGCAACAGTACAGGTCCTTGGTGCATTTTAACCGGTTTAAAAATCAACTCAGATTTCACAGAGTTTCAAATGGCTTCAAGCTTGACCCAGCAGCTAAGCAAGAAAAATAGAATTTTAGCAGCTATGACTACAATTAACTTTATTAAAACAAATGTATGTGCTTGCAAAAAGCTAGTATCCATTTGAGGATAGCATCAGCTATCCCCAACACCAAGCAATGGTCAGAAAGGCCAGATTCAAGAGCAATCTTGTCCTAAAGTATTTCCTACAAACGTCATCCCAAACTCAGCCTGCATATAGAAATAGCAGCACTGAAAAAAAAAAAACAAACAAGGCAACCAAAGATGAATGCTCAGGATGCGACAAGCTTGCTATCTAGAGAGAAATTAAAGAAGGGATATGACCATTAGGATTGAAGGTCAGGTGAAGCTATAACCACCTCTGAGTATCACCAAAGGCAGCATATTTGCAGTTCACAGCTAACATTTAAGCTGTTTTGTGGGCAAAAGCAAATGATGAAATACATATCTAGAGCACATTTCTTCCCATATTCAGGGCTGCTCCATTCAAGATAGCTGCTGCTGGATAGAAGTCAACTATGAAAGTAAATATCTTAATTTTTATCACTTCCATTTTCTCAACTCACTTCAAAACCACTTCTCCAAACCACCCAAATGTCAATCAGCACAGAAATGCACAAGTTCTTCAATCAACTGACAGACAGCCTCTTCTGCCAGAAAAATCACAACTACCTCTTTCTGTAGCAGTCAGTACTTTCAACATTGAAATCTTGTAAGAAAGAAATGACATCTCTGTTTAACAGCACAAACTAAGGTGATATGGGGTGGAAAAAAACATTAACAAGAAAAGCCACAATGTGAAGGTGTAAAAAATGATTTTCAGGTGCTAGCTTGCATTTTAAAACACACCTAATATAAATCAGAGTGATGTTCAAGATAGGAAAAAGTTGCAAGCCTCTTATTCTTTCAGCTACAACAATACCTGGAAGTTGGCACAATTATTTTTCCAGACTTGGGTCTAAAAAATATACTAAAATAAAATGTTCTGCTACTGCTTCTTATCCACATAAATATCCTTCCTAACATTACCTCCATTTAAAATACATCCCTCTAACTGGCTCTGTTCCCAAAATGATGGCCAAAAACTCATTAAGAATTCTGAATTAGTGTGACAGGGATTAACACCTACAGATGATGAAAATGAATTTGTTTATTCTGTGAGACAGGGCACACACTGACTTTATAAATTTAAAGGAAATGTTCTAATTTAGATGACAGAAGTAGGAAAACCTATCCAAGCAGAAATTACCAGCTGAGGATCTTAAAATCCCTTACTGTCTCTGCCATGGCTGCTCTCCAGTTGCCTGCCAGTTTAGTTTCTTGTTTTAACCAGTCCAGTTCCCAAAGTTGGGGTTTGGGTTTGTGGTTTTGGGTTCCTATCATCTCAACATCAGGAGCAAAACTGAGATAGTCCTAGTGCGTATACTCACATGCAGGCACACTGTAAGGAAGCCACCAGCACATGGTGAAGCACGGAAATAATAAATGACACATCAAAGAGGTTCCCAGCTGTAGAAGAGTCTCAATTCATCAGCTCATTCAACTGCCACATTACTTCATCACAGTTCCTATTCAATACAAAGTAATCAAAAGTGTTTTACTGGACTAAATATGGGCTAATTTGTAGCAATTTGATCCAGAAGACAATAATAAAGGCCTTGATATCGCCTATTCTACTATTAGAAAGCACTTTTATGATACAAGTGAAGTTTCTTGACTTTCAGTAATTCACCATTTGGTCCTAATGTACTTAAACAGAAAAAATCCTCAGAGGTTTCAAAAAGCCTAAAATAGAGAAACATCTGCTAGAATTTAGGTGCAGCTGTTTAGTGAAGAGGTCCAATGCTGGAAGAGCCAGTATTTACAGCTCCCTCTGCAACCAATAAAAACTCTATTAGAAACATCAAGGAGCAGGAGGAAGGATTTGCCCAGGTTCAAAGTGAGTTTTTATTTAAACACTGACATCTTTTGCTCATCAAACTTGGGGAGATTTTTTCATTTAGTGTCCCACAGGTGTTTGAGCCCAAGTCCACCCAGGCCATAACTTGCTGCTTTTTCAAAGCAGTCGGAGTTGTTTCAGTTATTAGAATAAAGATCCCAAAACCAATTTAATTTTGGGTACAGGAGGCCTGATGTATTTCCTGGTTAGTTCCTGCACTTCTGTGGTGAACAAAATGACTGTGTTAAGCCTCTTATGAGCTTTAGGCTCTTTTTAACAACTCTATACAGATCTGTGTGCAAAACGTCTTACATGGCATCACTACATTCTTTTCCTACTGGGGGAAAACCTGAATCATGTTTACATAAGAGACCAACCCATATGACAGAAGCATAATTCTGGTCCAGGGAAGTGTCAGTGTGGACTATTATAATCTTTAGCCACAGTGAGGAGAGTGGTGTCCCTCTAGGTTGTTGATTTAAGTTTTTAAGTGAAATGGACAGACAAATTCCAGTTTTTCAGCAATAGCATCACTCACTAGACCTGTACCAGGCAGGTAACATTCCTACTGAAAAGGATATGGATTGTCACAATGAGAATGTTCTGTTTGCTATTGTACCCCAGAGCAAGCTGAGCATACCAGAAAACCCTAGTGAAAATACGTGGGACTCAAACATGAAGCTTACATCTGCCTGCCTAATGCTATCTAGTGTCTGTGCATACAAAGCATACAATGAACTACCTTATATAAATTGGAGAACAGAGTTAAATGGTTGGTTTAACAAGAGAAAAAGAATAAGAAATACTACACCCTCTGCCACTTACCCAAATCAATGATTAGAGCAAAGTTATGGAGACTGAAATGTTTCAGACACTATACCCTCAGTATTTCTTATACAGTTTGTACAGCTCCAAGCACTTCATCAATATAATTTGAATAATGACAGTAATTCAGTAGTATAGGGTTTTTATGAACACAGTAAAACTAGAATTCCTTTATGTTTCTGCTGCAAGAAGAAACAGGAAGGATCAGAAATGTAATTCACAACATAATGTTGGTACACAGAACAACCACCTACCCAAAAGATAGAGGTGGTTCTTGATTCACCATCACTCTTGGGTTTGATACCTTAGTTGATTGTATCACATCAACACCAAAACCACCACCCAAGAAAAAAGCACAAATCATGCTTAAACATGCTTTCATCCTTCTCAGTTAAGAAGCTAGATTTGTGCACAAGACTAAGAATCTGTAGCAGTAAATAATGTGTAACAAAGCAAACTGCAAGCTAGCTGCACAGAAACAGTTTCTGACCTGACAGTGACTGCATATTTTCTGATCAGTTCCTGTGACTTCACTGACAGAGCCACAGACACAGCTGTGTTCCATCATCTTTGGATATGGGTTAGAAGCACTTTGTAATATTAAGAAATATCTGCATCACCTTCCTATATTGCAGGAAAATGTTGACATAAAGTGTTAAGTGCATTTTGGGAACAGGGATGTACTTTTTACTGATCCTTAGTGAAATATTTGTGCTTACTATCAGATCCCCTCAAAGAAGTCGTCCAAGCATTACAGTGAAAGAGCTAACTCAGCTCTGAAACATGCTCCCTCCCACACAAGAGACCCAAAACCAAGAACAAATTCCATGTGCTGAGCTTTTATGAAACTTCATAGAATCCCAGACTGGTTTGGGTTGGACGGGACATTAAAGGTCATCCAGTTCCAACCTCCTGCCACAGGCAGGGACACCTTCCACTAGAGCAGGTTGCTCCAAGCTCTGTCCAACCTGGCCTTAAACACTGGAACACTTGAACACTAACTTGAACACTGGAAGCGTTTTCTTCACATCACAAGCAGTTCCTTTGATCAAAATACAATTTTCCAAAAGATAAAATGTTTGTTAAAGACCTGTAGATATCAATACCTTTTGCTTTCCATAATCATCAGAAACACAGAACTTCCAGATTACTCCTGGGTGTGGGGAAAAACAAGAGTTTTCTCATCACAAGACCTATGTTTTCAGGCCAAGGATGTTACGAAACTGAACTCCAGACAGCTCTCCTCCAAAACACCAATTTTCCTTTTGCCACAAAAGCTTCATGAGCAGGTAGGTTAGATACATGACCAGAACAACTTCTGTTATGAGAAACAACTTAAGTAAATGAGGACTTCTCTGGTAGGAAGGGAGATAGAGGGTGGGAAATTTGTAGTCACACGAAGCATAAAAGGAAAGGATAGCACCTGTGAATTCTACAACAGAAGAATTTCCATCAAGTGAAACTTCAGGGGAAGCGCTAAACACAACACAGAAATGGAAATTAACCACACACACGTAATTCACCTTTGGAGCATCTTGTACAAGGCCATGTGGGTGCTCATAGCTTATGTAAGTTCAAAAGCCAAGTAGATAAATCCACATGGCTCAGGAAGGCTCCAAGCCACAGACTGCCAAGAACCACAATTCCGAATAACATCATTGTGTGCTTGCCCTGTTCCTATCTTCACCCGAGGTATCCATCATGCCCCTGCACTGGAGACAAAACACAAGCTCAAGGGGCATTTCATCTCTTCTAGTACAGTCCCATGTTGGTGGTTCTCCTTCAGGGAAAATCAGTGTAAAATTGCAGAGAGCTGATGATATTCTGGATAAAACCTGCTTTTCTTTGCTGACTTTTCAGATTAACAGCAAGGGACTGAGGCAGCAATTTTATTTTTATTTTTTAATTAGTTGGGTCAAAAGCAAGTGGCTTGTCAGAGTTCACCTAGTGCTGCACAGTGCATTCTGTGAGCACAAACACTACCCACAATATCCAAGTGACTCTAAAAGACTTTTATGGATATCCCACTCTCAAAGGATGCTGGATGAGATCAATGGACGCCAACTGAGATCATTATGTATGACTTACCTTGCCCATTTCCTTCCCTTTCTGCCTTTGAGGCTCTTTTAGTGCACTGAATGTCCTTCTGGGGAATTTCATTTAATATCTTGGCAGCATACTCAATTCCTCCTGTCAGATCCTTGAGGCAGTCCTATAAATAAAGGGCAGAATGCTTTATTACTAGAGTCAGCAAAAGAATTGTGCACAATGATGTCCTTACTCATACCACAACGTTATTAAAATGTGCATACTGTTCCTGTGGTTCAGAGACAAAGAGAGTCAAGCAATTGTAACTTAATGGCTTCAGTTCTCTCTTCTCACATAAATGTAGAATGCTTTGTGTTTTGAATCCTGCTCTACATGAGCTGCCATCTATGCCTCCTCTACTTCTGTTCACTCACACAGACCCAATACCTCACTGCTCTTGCATGAGCACATAGTGCATTTCTGTTTAATACCGATATGTGATTAGTATCAACTGCATTTCAAGGTTTAGCAAAGGGCAGCCTGCTAGGTCAGACAGTGCTATGTTAAGGTTACAACTCAGGGCTCCCACTCGACCTTTTGCATTTCCAGTGCACTGGCATGCAAAAGACCTGGAAGAAGTTCCATAGGGTCCCCATTTCACACCCACCCAGACTTCTACAGCCCATTGCCAGGGAACAGCAGCCTCAAAGCTTTGATCCAAAGTAAAATAGGAAGCAGGGCGTTGCTAAATGTACTAATTTAAAACTAGCCTGCTTCAAAAAGACTTCAAAGCACTTGCTAGCGTTACAGAACAATCCATCCAGGGATGACTTACACATTGCAGCCAGACCCATGATTTTATCAGGATGCTCGTCCATTTGTGTGCACTATACCCATAGGCCTACATGACAAGGAAGAACTTTACTATTTGCACAATGAAGCCATGAAAACAGAGTATTAGTATAACTTCCACTTTGGTCCACCTCCAGCAATACAGTTACCAGTCATATCTTACTGCAAATTTAACAAATAAAACTTCTTTCTCAGTCGGAAGAATCTGTGATTATTTCAGTAATAGAAAGAGCAGCTGCCATCCATTAACACAAATTCAAACATGGGAAAGAAAAGGCACCATTACTCATGGTCTCTAATTATTACAAGCCACACAGTAAACCTGCATAAAGTGGTATCACTACTTGAACTGCAACCAGATTGTGTCTCCTACGTAGCTCTGTGGCAAAAGAGGAAATAGCTGTAAACTCCAGAGCAAAAAGAAAGATCTTTTCACTAGACTACGTGTTGATGGCATATAGAAACTCTGATTTCCATTTATCTTGACAACAGCTACAGAACAGCTTCAGATAGAGAGTCTGAGGTCTCAAGGAAAAAGGTTGTTAAATGACTTTAGATTTGTCTGGAAAGTTGAAAAAACAACACGCACATCAAAATAAATTATGCACCAAAAATAATTCAAAGATTCATTTTAGCAACCAGTGCAAATATTAAACATGAAAAAGTAGTATGCTCACACAGTTCTGAGGTTTGTCTTATATACACACACAATTTCTATAGATACGCACATATACATGGTTTCACAGTGAAAAATTAAAGCAGCAGTGTGGGGTGGGCTGCCTTTAAAACCATATGCATGTATTTTTCAACACAAGCATGCGATAATGTTCCTTGCTGCCTTTGGAACAGGTACCAATGTCAAACTCAGGCTGGAATGTCATCACTGCTGGCAGGGCACTACTGCGAGGACACTCATGTATGCAGTGGTCCCACTGACACAATCAGGTGTTGTTTATGCATGATCCAAGCTTAGATGTCAAGGCAAAACAGAAGGAGCCAGCAGGGAATAGACCACGGAAGAAGGCATTAAGGAGAGAAGGATTAACTAGAGAGACACCAACAAAAATGACAATTATTTTTCCCCTTCTCTCTCAAAGGGGAAGTTAAATACAAAACTGACATTAAAGAGTTGATATTTAGGACTTAAACACACTTTAAGAGAGACAAAATCAGACACAATTCTGTACATTAATCATACTTAGAATCCACCCCAGAAAAATCTTAAACCCTGTGTTTAAAGCAAATTTTGCTAAAACATGGGCCCTTCTTGCAAGAGAAAACCAACAGAAAAAATATACATTGAAATACTTCCCATTTTTTACAATTACCTCACCTGCACACGACTTCTGCTTTCAAAATCTGTATCCCCTTTTGATGTGAACCACAGAACATATTTAAGGAGAAATCATTTTAGAAGACAGCCCTCTTTGACACCATTCTCAAAAAGCATTCAAGTGCTCCCCTAGAGGCTCATTCTTTCACTGCACAAAGCAGCTAAACCCATGGTGCTGAAAGTCTCTTTGCTTTTTGGACTAGATGCATCAACATGCAAAGTAGTTGCACTGCTGGGAAACTGCTTTGTGTTTCAGGAGATCTGGATTCCAACTTCTTGTTTTCCATAGACTTGCTGTAAACATCCTTGGCTCTTAGGTAAAACACTGCAATACGTTAACTTGACTTATTTCATCTTACCAAAACGACATTAACCGTTCACAATTATGAGATATGCACTGACAAACCTAAGAGGCAAATCCAGCCTCAGTGCAGGGCACATGCTTACTGGACTCAACCTAGATGCAGTACTGCCAGCCCTTAGATCGGCCTCAGATCCAGAGAACAACTGGCAAAACCAGTGCTGCCCTGGGACAATTTCCACTCCCCCTTTGTTAAAATTCACAAGAGTCCTCATTAAAGAGATGAAGGTGCATTAAATGAAGGCAGAAATTAGATCTAATTTTAAATATGCACCATTTTAACAGAACCTTGTAATCTGCTCAGGTGCATTACACTTGTGATTTCCTTAATGTTTCTTTAATGATTTTGGAAGGTAATTCTCTGTTGCATTGCAAACCGGTTTTGTTCAGACACATTCAAGTTTTCCCACAGTGGAGTAAGCAAGTTATCAAGAGAACTAATTAGCTTGACCTTCTGTTTGCCCAGTAATGAGAAATATATCAAACAGGTCTCTCTTTTCATGTCTGAGCCTGTCAATTAAAGCTCAGATTTTCTATTCATTGCCTTGTCCTCAGGAAGATTTACCACCAGCACAGCTGATAGAAGCAAAGCCCAAGCCACTCACCTCTGCACACTTACAGGTAATAGCTTTGCATTTCCTTCAGTGGAAGAAAACAACAGCCATAAACGAAACCTCCTTTGCAGAAGCGAAATAAAATGCTTCTGAATTCAGAGCTCCTCAAGCAAATTAAAAGCTACAGACTCAGACACTAATGGATCCTACAGGCAAGAACCACTCTCAAAAGGCTAACCATATCCTGATTTATTAGGAATTTCAGGAATTGCTACGCTTGAATAAACTATAGGTCCTGATTTCTTTAGCACTCTAATAGCACAGGGCTACTATTAGGCTAAGGGCTATATTTATCAAATAGAAGCCCTTAGCTCTTACATTCAGCCTTCTTTTACAAATAAAGCAAGTGAGAAGATAAACCACCAGAGGCAAAGACCTGAGGACTAACAGGAGCAGGGACTATGATGTAAATTACCCCTCATGTTACTCACACAAGCTCGTAACAGTCAAGGTTACAGGGGAATGACAGGGAAGGGATTGAGGAAGGTTATTCTGGAGAGCAAGTAAAGCGCCGTCTGCCCTTTTTCTAATTTAAGATAACCCAGAAGTCACATAAGTGAAATTCCAGCAGGTTCTTTTACAAGACCCCAATAAGACCACAAATAATTTATTTTAATACAAGGCCTTAGCCATCCATTCCAGCCTCATATCTATACATTTGTAACATCTTCCATGCAGACTTTTACAAACAACCCCAACAACACTGGGTTCCTCTGCTTAAGAAAACTTCTACATCTCCTGGATTCAAAATTCTCTACCCATTTAATACCAGGTACGCAAAACACTCCAGTTTTGCAGCCCTGATTAGTCTCTCAGAAGTATGCAGTTATACTGCAAACTTACTAAGCCAAGGACCAGCTCTCCAAAAAGTCTTGCTTCTAGCAATGAAGAGCACCACAGATACTCACCAGTTTTCACCAGTGCCATCCATCACTGTGAATGAGGCTCTTAAAGCTTACTGAATGCTCCACAGAGAGTCTGCACATCCAAATGGTGTTCACAGCAACCCTCACACTGAGCTAAATGCCATCTACATTGCCTCTTTCAGGAGATGAGTCTTGCTTCTCCTGCAGGAGTCCACCTTTGTCTCAGAGTTCCCCCACCTGACAACATCTTCGTGAGCTGTCCACTTGAAGATCTTTCTACTGAAAACTGGCCAGCTACCATTCTTCCCTCTGAAACACAGCTGACATGGGATGCAGTAACATTCCTTTCACCCACTGCCCTAGAGATGGCATAATGTGGCCAACATGTAGGGAGTCCAATTTGGTTTCCTCCTTTGCTTGAGGAAAGTTCAAGCTTCAAGCACCTTTCACTGCCCTACTAGCCAGGCAACCTCAGAGCCTGGGAACCTGCAGTCAGACCTGGGCAGAAGATGAGGCAAATTTAAACTGGAAGCAGGAAGACAGGGGAAATGAATTTTGAGTTTTCCATGTGCAGACTGCCCTAAATATTATACATAAGGGAGTACCACCATCTTTTCACTCAGGCATTTGTCTTCTCAGTCATAGTTTCATACAACCGTCATGAAATCTGTTGGTCCAAATTCCTCTTTTCTCTCAATTTTCAAAAAGAGAGCAGCCTCCATCGTTTGCTCTCTGGGGCATCATGCAACCTAAGGGCTGATGCTGACTCCTCAGGATCCACAGCAGAACATACTACAAAGTCAAAAGCAACCCTGAGCCCTTAAACCTTTCAGGGTTCTTTGCTCATGTCAAAATATGAAACCTAAAAGTCCTTTAACCTTCTCTTACAAGAGAGAAGAGTCACTAGATGGGGAAAACACAACACTTCAGAATGTTCTTGGTTTATAATGTGAAAGTACTATTTCAGAGAAACATGTTACGAGAACACCTATCAGCACAAGGCAGTCTCCTCCCACATGAACATTATCCATGTCATCTAATGAGAGCAGACACCCAGGACAGCTGGTACCCAGTATGTGGTTGATCAGCAACTGGTAGCATGCAAGTTAACATGAGAAAGACCAAAAGTTTGCTTTTCAACACTACTCATCCATTTTAAACTAAAAACTACTTTACAGTATTTATATGATGAGGAAAAGAAACAAAATACAAACTGGAAACAACTTAAAGATTATAGTACCCATAACGTTAGCTGCATAATCAAATGGCAAAACTAACTCATTTATTACATCAGTATTTCTTTCTTAGTGCCATAAATTCAGCATTTTTTTTGGCAGTTCTCCCTTGGTAGGAACAATTCTTTTATTCATGAACCCACTCGTTTTAAGGGCTGAGTCTTTAGAAACCATTAGAAAAACATCATCAACACATTTTGCTTTTTTAATGCAAGGAAAGAAACGTTAAGCAAGCTGCTGTGCCCATTTTTCAAAATAAATCTGTTCTTCTCTCCCACAGTTAAATACCAGTACATAAAACATTCATTTCAGCAGTTACTTCTGATTTACATGCTATGGAAGCAGAGTCACAAACCCATAGCATACGTAAAGATATTTCTGTAGCATCTCCTTGAATTGCTGAGTCAGCATGCATCTAACCTAGGACAGCAGCAGAATGTAAAGTGCTATTATGCTGCAAAGGGAAAACGTGCCTTGCTTCCTAGGCTAAGGATTATTATTCATATTGCCACAGTGCCCTGAGAGCAAGACCTCATGTGCTACCTGCTGTACATAGCTCAAGACAGAACATTTGCTGAATATTTACCACCTAAAGAGGTAACAGCAAAACTAGAGCTAGGAAGCAGACAGAAACCACCACCAGGGTTTCCTCAAGGTCTCCCAGAGCACAACAGGCCTAAGTGCTGCTCAGGGCCACAGCACGTTATTTCCTCTCCACTTGGGCTCCCCCCTGAGCAGGACAGCACTTTCCAGTACAACCTGGTAATGTTCTGAACAACAACGCAGATATAGCCTTAATTTTTTTTTATTATGATACATTAAAACATCTTATACTTTAATCTTTTCAAATATTTGGGGGGAAATGGCCTTAATGAAAATACTTCTTTACCTTTGGAAGTGCAGACATTTCAATATCTGCTGCTATTTTAGCTTTTTCTTTTAATGCCAAACAGGGAAGGGTGATGGAAATCAAAGACACATCCTATCAGAGGTCTGCTCAAACTGATAAAGGAGGTAAGTTTCTCCAAGGTGATTTCACAATCTTTGTGTATGTGGGCAGCTTTCCTGCAGATAGGAAGTATTCCTCTACAAGTCCTTGGGTCAAATGGATTCAATGAGGCATTGCAATTTATCAAGTACTTCAAAAAAGCTGTTTTTTCTAGGCATTCGTGGAGTTCCTGCCCAAAACACACACACACACTCCAGTTGGTTAGGCACTTATTAAAACATCAAGCTCCAGTACTTCAGCCAGTTACTGACTTTACACCAACCAAAATTTGTTATCACTATTTGTTCATTACTCACGTATCTTTACAAAAAACATACAAGGACGAATAATTCAGTTCTCATTTCACACTAACAGTACATTAGTTTATTTATCAATTAGACACAAATGAAAACCAGAAGAAAAATATTCCTTAGCACTCTCAGTGCTAAGATCCCAACTCAAAATAAAACAGTTCTCAGACAACTCAGAGGCTACATATTTTAACAGATGCCATCATTTTAGCATCAAATGTGGCACTTCCATCCATACTATCCTCCAAGATACCAGCACAATCCAATTCCTGTATTTCCACCTCTCACTTTGGAGTTATACTCCCACCTCCTCCTCTATCCTCTTTATTGTGCAGGAAGAGTACAATTTATCTTGCACAAAGCCAGGAGCAAAGTGAGTGTGGAAATGCTAGCAGGCTGAGCTAGAACACCAAGAACACAGGCTGTTTAAAAACATACCTTCCCTTCAAGTGTAGCAAATACATGGCTTCAGGGCACTGGCAACCTATCTTCTGCTGCACGCTTTTGTATGACAGCTTCTTCATGGCTCAGTGGCTGTATTAAACACACATACTTCAATTAGGAGATCACACGCTCCACTCTGAGATGCTGGACTTGGTGACCTGTATCCAGCTGGACATCTGACCAGCACTGGGCTCAAATCCTTTGCTTACCTTGGACATTGCAGTTCTTCAGCGGCAAGAGGCTTCTTTGGGTACATTTTGTGCAGTGCTCAGAGCAATGAATGTCAAAGTTCTACTGGAATCTCGAAGTACCAGTGTCACACAAATAAACTGAAGTTTAAGCTGGGAGCAATCTACTAAACCATGAATTTCATGTAGCAGTTTGCAGCTCAGAGACTGCCTTTCCTAATGCACTTACCTGACACATAAAACAATTTAGCTTTGTGTTTCACAACTTTTCTGTATATTCTCACAGCTGATTCACTGATATTCCCTCACCTAAAAGCAGGTATGTCATATGAGTCAGTTAAACCCAACTGATGCACAGGTCTTAAAGGAGGATGACTGTAATCTCTCCTTCCACTTGTGTAGTAGTGACATAGCCAATTCCTGCCACTGCATTTTCTCCTCTACTAGGGGAAGGGTAACCAAAATGCAATTTCTGCTAGAACTGATCCTTATAAGCACTAGCTGAACAGACACATGAGAGTAATTCATACCTCTGGGCTACCTTCTGATTCAGGTCACAGGAGGCAGGTCAGACTTTCTCCACCTCTGATGCCAGAAGCCCAACAGACATAAGTGCTACAGCTCCCAAGGAGGAAATACCCAGCAAAATTAGTGCCAAAACTCAGCAAAGTGATTGCTGCCTGGCTCTTTTTTCCCATTTTGCCGACTGATTTGGCCAAAGAATACTTTTGCATTATCTCCTGCCTGATTTATGTTTACCTACGTGTACAACAGAAACCCATGCTCCCCTTTTGTAATTAGACACTGTGCAGCCACCTGCCAGAATTGCCTGTGCTCCAACAACTCAGCATGTGCTTGTACAACCAAGGTACAGAAATCAGTGGAATGCTGCACGGGGTGACAAACTTCAGTAAGTATCTTACAGGGAGGCAGTCTGTTAACTTAAAGCTAGGATGGAAAACTCCACATGCAACTCAAAACAATACCTAGTGGCAGAGAAGAGATGAACAGACAGGAGATGATGCTCTTCGGTATTTCCTTGACTTGTTTTCTACCTTATTTTACCTAGGATGTAACATTCTTTTAAAGGTATTTTTAACTCTGTGAGCCCTGTGACTGTATCATCACTCTGGAAGGGGTTTCCATCCAAGTTTTATCAATAATAAACAGTGAAACCAAATAATTGTCCAAACTGATCCTTGATACAGAAGTGCTCAACTAGAGGAGCATTAAAGGGGTTTTATTTTCAGCACACCTGGCGGAGAGGAGGGGAAAAAAAAATCCCATCAAGCCCTCTCATAAGTGTATTCAAAAAGCCCCACAAATCACTGCCTGCCCTGAAAGCAGACTTGCATACTATGTCTATCAAAGCAGCACTGAAACATCAGTGAGACCACTCGTGTGCTTACCCAGGCATTTCATGATCTGGAACAAGAACCAGAATTGTTGAAACCACCTCACTCCCACCAAAATTAATGAATCCCCAGGAAATGAAGAGGGTTTGAGCACCTCAACAGCAGGTGAGCTTTGGCCTCAATTCCACAGTTTTGCACAGACTAAGGTGGCAGCCTGTGAAAGTCTGTCTTAAACAGATTTATAGTTTTGGTTTTTTAAGAATGCTGGCTATTTTCATCATATGCAAGCACATACCAATTTTCTCTTTAGGGACAGCAAAGGGAGAAAGCAAGAGCTGAACTCACAGCTTCCCAGTCCCCAGCATGACACTTAAATTTTCCCACATGTTGCATGTTTGTTCCCACTAGCTCCCAGGCCAAACACACAGCAACTCCATTGGAAATTGTGTCAGAGCCTTTGAAGCGAAAATGGCCATCAGTGAAAGCTGCACATCACTACTGGCTGGCAACATCTGGTCCTGAGCAGCACCACTGCCAAACAAACTAGAGATTCATTCTGTAGGAAAGGACATTTGATTTCATAAACATACATCTACTACACCCCTCCACTACTGCAGCTCCTTAAGAGGGATCTGACCAGCCCTGGAGCTAACAGCATGTTGTCCTCTGACACATCCATTTTCATTATGCAGCTGATACTGATCCATTCAAAGACTGAATTCCTTCTATAGATGAAAATGGCCTCTTTTTTCTGGCTGAAGAGTAGATAGCCTATTTAGGACACTAACAGAAAAACTTCAATTCATCTACTTATAGATGAAGCAGTTTGTCTTCACAGAATAGTCCTAGTGCCATAGATTGCCCCAACATCCGTTTTCTCTGTACTGCTTCAAATTAGTCAAGTCAGAGGGTGCAAAGCAACTCTGAATGTGACAAGCAACAACAGACAAAGCCCAAAGAGGAGAGGAGGACAAGACAGATTGCATGCTCACAAGTAGAATAAACAGCTAGTTACAATACCTCCTGTACAATTATTGTACCCACAGTGCATTTGACTAAAAAAAGGGAACCTGCAACAACTGCCAGTCACATACACATTCCCATAAGTAATTGCTGTTTCCCAATGAAACTTCCACAATTTTCAGTACTGTCTTACAAGCTCCTAGCATCTCCTTCCCTAGCTAAGGCAAACCATAACCCAATAGCATTTCAGCTCTTCCATGTGCACTCAATCATTCCCCTCATCACCAGTTTTTCCATAATCTTTAACACCATTAAAAAAATAAAAGATAAAAAAGAGAAATATTGACTCGGAAAGAAGAATTAGTTACAGAAAAGAGAAAGGCCTGTATATAACTCCACTGAAAATGCTTGCATCAGGCACTGTCTGTAAATGATGTGCCACTCCAAGATAGTGTGTAATAAGGTACATGCCAACAAAAGCTAAAGCTCTCTCCTGTGGCAAGGTTCATGAAGGCTCTCACCTACTCCTTAGAACAAATAACTGAAGAGGCATGGAAGGTGATCAGCACCTCATCCAGCACACACAAAGACTCAATCTCAGTTTCCTTAGATAAACCCTAAAGGACTGCCAGCACTCGCAGTGGCACTGCAGGCAATGGAAGTTCACAGGGTTTTAAAAGATGACCCGTGCAGGCAGGACAACAGCTACAGGATGCTGTTAAAACTTGAGTAATAAGCTCCAGGAAGATGACAAGCTCAGAAGGTATTAAGATGACGGTTTTAGAAGCAGCCATTATTCAAATAGCTTTCTGCCACTGAAGGAAATTTATTACAACTTTCAGCATGATGGTAGCAATATGTAAATTGTACTGCTTGGATGAGGATATATGGTGACCAAATGTGTGGCATGAGTCGCCAACTAGGAAGTGGAAGCAGGGATGAAAAAACCATGCCATTAGTGTGGTCAGACATTCTGAAGGCCTTGGTTTAACAGATTGAGCAAGAAGTACTACATCAAAAAACCCTCTAGAATATAGTTGCTCATAATAATAGTGTCTGTCTGAAGTACTGAACTATGGAATACAGTCTATCAAAATCAGGTTATTAGAGAGACAGACACAAAGAAACAGGAGAAATAGACAAAGTCTTCTTGTCAACAAAACACAGATTCTGCAAGCAGTAAAATCTATGAAAACTATCAGACTCATGTTCCTAAATGGTCACTGTTCTATTTGTATTGCTGCTCGGATGGGAAGAGCCCTTTAAAAAGAGCAAGTGATTACACATTTGAGTAAAACAGGCCATGTTGCCAGCACCACAGTACCAGACACATCATTGCCTCCATTTATTTATTCTTTTAATAGACTTCTTCTTTCAGATCTTCTATGAGGAAGAAGAGCAGAGTTCTCTTACAAAGCAAGCCCACTTTCCCATTACTAAGAGTTAAGATCTACAGCATAAGAAAGCACGTTTTATGTCTATAGATCTTAATGGGCATGAAATACATGGAGTCATACTCATCAAGAGGCTATCAGATCTTCTCCTGTTTCTAGTCAAACACCTTAACAAACACCTATTTTCTTAAAATGCCAAGTATTCTTGCCTTCAGAACAGCCTCAAAATCACCTCTGATACCTCATACCTGTATTGCCATCTGACCTTTCATGCAAGACAAGCACTAACTGCCACTGTTGTACCTGTATATGAACAGGAATCACACTGAACACAAGCTGCTGCAAAGCCACATGCTGAACTAGAGATACCTACATACAAAGGGAAAGACACCCAACAGCCAGGCAACGGTAACCACAGGAAAATGCATTCCAAAAATCCAGTGGGAGTTACAAAGCAGATACTGCCAATTACAAAACACAGCGTATATCTTGCAGAAACCGTCACCTTGCAGGCAAGAACAAATCTTTCAGAAGTGGAAGAGGCTGGCTGGAATATTATCAAGTCACCTCAGCCGACAAAGATCCACCAGATTTTAAGTTAGAGTGAGAAAATACAGACACATCTGACCAGTTACTCCATATCTAGAGCCATTTCTGCTGAACACTTCCCTCATCACCCAGGTCACATTTCAGTTGGCCACTTTCAACCCATATATGTCTGTCAACAACACACGGATCAAACAAAACAGATCAAGTGCAGTTTTACAGCATCAAAATACACTGCTGTTAAGATCACTGTGAAGCCTTGAACAACACAGATGCCAACGTGGATTTCTAACCCATGACAGGAGAGTTAACCTTCAAGGCAGATAAGCAATCACACAGAAACTTCCAAGTTCTCAAAGGATGAAAACTAGACACACTTAAGGGCATCTAACATTGTTCTTGCCAGGATCCAACAGATTTACCACTGTCCTGTCACCGGCACCAAGAACAAGGCTGTGGGCTGAGAATCAGCATTGACACCTGGTCTGCATCCACAGCAGCCAAGGGTCTATGCACCACAAACCTCTATGGCAAGCTTAGCATCCAGCTGGATCCACTACAGGTAGGGACGAGCTCCATCTACCTGCAGTCCTTCTGCAGTGGCCCACTGAACAGCTATTCATGCTAACTGGAAGTGACAATGACAGTTGTGCAGTAAATAAGAGGTATTGTTCCCTGAGATGATATGGACTAGAAATCTTTTGGAGTAAAGCTGGCACTGCACTTTAAAATGCTGTGTCACAAAAAGCTATTGAGACTTTTGAATGATTGTGCCATAAAAAAAGAAATCCTATGTAACATGGAAGGATTCATTTCAGTCTAACATTTTAATCCGGAAAACAGGAGATATAGCATCTGTGTATTCTTTGAACTGCAACTAACAAATTCTGAAACCTGGTATCCAGTTATCTGGTATCTAGTTCCATCTTCCAGTAAGAGCAGAGAGTTTACATACCATATACGTACCAGATTCAGTCTTCCATAGCTTTATCCTCACAGAAGCATGAAAGAGCAGAAAATAATGTGGAAAGGGCTACCAAGGAAGATCAGGCAAGATCTGATATGGCCCAGAAAGAGAGAAACTGCTGCCTTGGCAGGAAAAAATTGTCAGCCGCAGTATCTGTTGTTACCCCTACAAAAAGACAAAGACTTCAAGATGTAAATAAACACACTTTTACAAGTGACTTACAACCCTATTTTCCTGTCTTAACAAAAATGGTTCTTTTTCATGTACCTCACACAAAGCAAAAAAACTTTGTAGTATCTACTACTGAAAACTGAAGTAGATTGTATGTCCTGGTGACTGGCATAAGTAAAAAAATAAATCCAATTAAAGCAGTGACCTACCTTCCAGGTTTTCTTCAGACAGACATAAGAGAACTTAATCCAGGCTAGAATATTGTGATATAAGAAATCTATTCCTGGATTTGCTATTTTATAGTGACATATGGCATAACTAACCTCAGCATGATACAGGATGAGAAAGTAACTTTTCTATGAACAGGTTCCTCCAAGGAACACTCAAGTCCCTGCACTCTATATTTTCTAAAAGTGGACTGTGATTTAGTAAAATATTTCAGTCCCGTGAGTTGTTTTTTAGAGCAGTTGCTCCATCAGTGACTCTGGCACCACTGACAAAACACACGAAACTTAGGTGGTTTTAATGCATCTCCTAATGAAGTCACCCAACGAGCCTTCTGGGATCATCTTCTGAACACGGTGGGCAACGTCTACTGCTACACTGCTGCCTACCTGCCTTGCTACAGTCTCCAACAAATGTCTTTTTAATGATTTCTCTGAATCCCTGTCATCAAAAAGGAAGATGCATAAATGCATATTCCCTTTAGAATACATTTAGCAGAGCCTGTACCCTCTCGATGCTGAGATCTCAGCAGTGAATCTCCAGAAATAACACAGCAGAGTCTCATCTGTTCCATCCTAGGGCTGAATGGGGGAAATAATAATAATAATAAGCAGCACCTTCAGCTCCAATCAGCAGCACATTACAAGATCACAAATTGCTACTGTGTATGAAGAAGGATCTGAAATGCAAATGATCAAGAGGCCATTAGAGACATTAAAGATTTAGCAGACGTATGTTCACCCTGGGTTTTTTTGGGGGGGGAGATATAGAACCATTAATTCCACAGAAATAGATAACGAAATACAGTTACCATATTCATCTGTTCACAGAACAGTTACATGTCTCATTAACAACTGGACATTAAGTATGCTTTTAACATTTCATGTGGGCAAAAGATATTCAAAATAAATATTCCCCATTCAGCTCTAATTTTAGTGACTATTATTTACATCAGTAATTTTGCTTATAGGATAGAATACGATCCCAGAGTTGTCTCACAACAGACTAACCTTCAGATGACTTTCCATTCAACTTGGACTGGCCATACACTCTCCTCAAAGCAAAAGAGCCTTTGAGATTCTTTTGCTGCCTCCACTAGCTAGCATCAGGACTGAACAGAGTGATCCTGCAACACAGATTTTGCAATTTGAATTCTCCCAAGCAAAGAGAAGATCTAAGCCTGTTCCTCTTCAAAAGACATTCCTAACATTTACTGCTGCAAAGGAATAAAAATAATCCTTATTCATAAAGCCACGTAAATAGCTACGCACATGTGCTAAAACTTTCTTGGGATTCCTTTAATTTCCACCTGTAGTCATCTTTATGATCAGTGCCATAAAGGTTAAAACCCCTACTTTTCAACTAAAATTGGACTGAGAAGCTTCTATTTTCAGACTGCAGGCTTTGGGACTGTATTATTGTCACAGTCACATCATGTTATTTCCACCAAAACAGCTGGAGGTTTCCAGTGTAGAAAGCAATTATTATGAAAAGTGTCAATGTGTCATTCTCCCCAAGTCAAATGTTTAACTTCACGTTATAGGATTTGACAAGTATCCGGCTCTTAAGTCTCCACCAAGAAAAAGGGAAAAGGAAAGAGCGCACATGGGTAAGTCACAAGAGAAAAGAACAGTTTACCCACTGCTATGCAAGCAGATTTTGACATTGCTGACTGATGCCACAGTTATGGTGCATTTCTAGAGTTTAATTGCTTTGGCAGAAGGCAGGCTTAGGTCTGTATGCATGAATGAACACACTGTTTGCCTTGACCCAACAATGCATATACAAAAGGCATCAGTTGAAAACAACATGCTAAATAATTACATGTTCAATAAGTGGTGCAGGCATTTTAGGAGGCAATAATCACAATTCAGGGCAGGGATAACAGAAAATGTCCTGCCTATCAAATGCTTAACAAAGAAAACAGTTAATTTGTGATACCTTCAGGCCTAAAAGGCTCAACTTAATGGCAGTGCTAGGTACAAAGTACCACACACAGGCCTGAAGCTTCCTGGCAGTGTCTTTCCAGGGACTGTCCACACAGAGAAACAAAGGCATGGTCATAAGCTCTAGCAAGTATATCTGGTAGTATAAGGTGTACCTACTAACTTAACCCATGTAGCCTGAATAGCTGCCTAAGAAAACAAGAAAGCACAAAACTAGGCAGTAACAAGCCAGCAACCTGGCTACACATTCCCAAGAACAAGCAGAAGTGCCCTCCTCTAAATTCTCCCTTACATTTGCTGGCTAGTAGGCACGTTCAGCTCTCTCCAACCTCCCGGAGCATGCTGCAGCCTGACCCTTCTCCAAAGGCACAGACATAAATGTCTTTCCCCCCAGGTAAAGCAGGCCAGCCAGCTCCGTGTGACTAGGGAAGCCTTTGTTCATGCTCAAGTCACTACATCCCAAGGAATGGTTCTCTAGTTCACAGTCTCTAACTATTGCCTCAGAGTGCTCACACAGGTCCTGGCCTTCCCTTCAGGAACGTGCACAGGTCAGACTGCACACCAAGAATGAAGTGCACCGGTAGCAAAACCCACTCCAACTGCTTTGAGTGCCAAGATCTTGTTCTCCCATTACATTTTGGCACCACAAGGACCATGCTATTAAATTTGAAGCTAACAATTTATCAAAGTATTTGAAAGGGGTGGGGGGGACTTTTCCAGAAAGCACTTCAATACTTTCAAGCTGGAGTCAGGACAAGGAAGTGATACAAAACACATGAGATCCCAAATCCCAATTCTGCTTAAAGTGGGAATCTCCTGTTAGTACAGTATACTCTGCAGCTACTCATGGTATATTAAATTAATGGAAACTCTGAGCTTTAGCATATGTTTAATAGCTACAGTCTGCTTTTTTGAGCAATGATACCACTTTCTTACTGTATACAAAAACCCACATATGGATGCATTTACTCATGTCAAAAATACCCACACAGGCTTTGATATTACTCAACAACATGTATTGTCCATGGTCAAACAGTGCTTTAGGCAATATTAAGCAACACAGAAGTAAGCTGGTAAAAAGTGTCCCAGTTCCTCAGAATCTAGCAAAACCTTTAAAAAAACTAAACCAAAACAAAAAACACAAAAGCAGTCATCAGTCAGGAGAAAGATGTTCTTCCACCATCAGCCTGAGCCCAATAAGCTTTTGCTCTTCCCACAGCAGGGCAAAAACCTCATGCAATAACCCAGACAACCTCTCACACACAGCTGTAAAAGGCTGTGGGACACAGCAGGATAAGGGGCAATTTTCCAGCTGCATATCAGTCTACAAACTAAGCATAGCAAGGTATAATCCTCAATACGTGCCACCCAGAAGGATGAGAGTGACACCATTTGCACATTTGGAAGGTGCTACATATTGAAATACATGAAGAATGAAATGTTGCACCAAAGTAACTGTAGGAATTAGCTGGTTACTCAAAGTTAATCAGACATACAGGGAGATCACAAATGCTTTTTAAGTCATGGCTGTCACACAGACACTGTGTGGTTGCATCTAAAACAGCTCTCTGTAAACTACACAGTTCTGTTCCCAAAAGCTGGTAACGTTGGGCATTACATGTTGGACACTCAGCCACAGGAACACCATCCTGTTTTCCTCCCATGATACAGGCTGCTGAAGCAAAACACTGTACCAGAAGAGAGGACAAGCACACCAGGTAGTGTCACAGCAGCGTGCACAAGGAAAAGCAGTCCTGCAGGCAGAACGGGGGATTGCTCAATACCCAGCTTCTTCCCGCTAGCCAAGAGTGACATCTGCCGGGACCCGGCCTGAGGCGCACACGGGGCTTCCTGCAGCTAAAGGAACCGAGCCGAGCCCAGCCCGGAGCCTCCTCCACCGCACTGGCTGCCCACACGGCAAAGGTTTGACCTGGACAGCCCTTTTGTCAGGAAGAAAGGACATCTGTATCCACTTCGGAGCGGGGAAGGAGACAAAACCAGGGATGTCAAAGGGCAAAAGCATTCACTGTAATCCTTTCCAGCTCTGTACCATCAGACTTACAGGAACAGCGATACCACCCTAGAAGTGGAACAGAGAACATGACCACAAGGAGAAAAACAAAACAAAACCCCTCAAACAGTAAAACTTCAAACATTGCTATCTTACACAAAGAAATGTGCCTCATATCTGAGCTTTAGACACAATGCTGGAGTGCAGCTTGGGAGGAAAGCAATAGGCAATGTTGCCGCAGATGTATGTCACCTACTTCCCTGAATTTGCCAAGAAGATATGAAATTACGTCAAGACAGGGGCTTGTACCACAGCATCTAATGGCTGTAAACAAGTTTCATCACTATAGTACTTTTTTGTCCTTCTACATATAATATGCAGGTATTTTTTTTTTTAGATTAATTCCCAGATCTACTCATGAGAGGACTGCAAATACTATCTTTGAATGAAAGAAACCTATTTTCTGTGAAATTATAATTTGGAACAGCTATTTTGCAGTATTGACAAATTCAGTATGGGAATGGAATGAGTCATTACCAGGAAACTCCAACAAAAGGCATCAGAGCAGGAAAGCAGCTCCACAATGACACAGACCAGGCATTCACACACCTAGGCTAAACTTCTGCACATACCAGCTGAAAGAGCAATGGTGTTTGTGGCCA
Source organism: Nestor notabilis (assembly GCF_000696875.1). Lineage (NCBI taxonomy): Eukaryota > Metazoa > Chordata > Aves > Psittaciformes > Psittacidae > Nestor > Nestor notabilis. Next base: position 129,172 of record NW_009925066.1, read on the forward strand.
GCACGGTGCCGATCCTGAGCAAAGGCTACAAAGGCCAATATCCAGATCTGTTCTGAAGATTTCTAGGAAGCTCACCACAGAAAAACATCTCTTTGTGCAGTAATAGAAATTAGATCTACATTGTAGTGTAACTGAATATTCCTCACACTTGGATCTTGGTCTCTTCTGTCTTAACAGTGTCATTCCTGTGAGGCTCTGTGGGCCCTGTAGGTTTTGCAGTGACAGTAGGGTTAGTGAGCGCATTTTAATTAACCCTAGGAACTCACACCCAGCCATTTTCCTACAGCACCAACTTCAAATGGGTACAGTTCTCTGTGGTTTTGAGGAAAGAGGCTCCAGACTGAGACTCAGGTCACAAGCCCTTCCCATTCTGTCCCACCCCTGGACCTCAGCGAAACGTAGGAAGAATGAGTGGGGGGCCAAGGGGAGAGATGAAGTAATCTACAAAAAAATAAAATCTCAGCTTTGCATTCTGCAGCTCTAACTTCAAGTCTGTTCAACTGCAGGAGGGTGAATGCAAAATAATAGAGCATTACTGCCACCTTGTGCTACAAGAAATCTCTACAATCGAGGGTTTTCTTTTTGCCTTCCTATTTTGTTAAACCACAAAACCAGAACCAATGCTTGTATTGGCATGTTCACAACAGAGGGTGAGCAAAATGCTCCTCTCAGACCCCATTATAGGGCCTGCCACTGCCTTTCAGCCGAGAGCCCGGGCCAGAGAGCGCAGGTGTCTCCACTCTCATCCAGGGCTGGGACACAGTCCCTTCACAGCCCCCCAAGCCAGAGCAGAGGCCCAGCCAACCAGGCACCACCGCAGACACAGCATCTCCCGCTGCCAGCTCTGCCCATTCCGCTTTAACCAAAGGGCACCAATGATTTGGCACCTTTATCACCACTATTCAGTGCTGTAAATCGCCCGTGCATTTTATTTATGAAAGGAAGCTCATCAGGAATGCTTCAAATGTGGCAAGGCTTTCATTGAGCTGCCCGACGGGAGGCAAACAGCCTACACCAATCACTTTTCACTGACAGTAATCGGTGGGTTTGATTCTGGCTGAAACTAAACCAACGGACTGAACACCAGAGCTTACTTTGCAAGGACTGCTGGCCTAGCAAGGTTTGGGTTTGTTTCCATGTGCAAGCACAGTTTGAATAAAGCCATATTCCTATGGAGGGATTTTTGCTACATTGATTTCCCAGAAAGGTGGTTAAAGCATGGTACTCCTCATCTCTGCAGTCGCATACAGACCCTTTATGGAGCAGACCCATACAATTTATTACAGATGAGATCAAATAGTTTCTTTATAAATGACATACAAAAGCCTGTAAAATTATAATAGAAAATGACAGATATTCTACAGCCTGTTTGAACAGTCCCTGAAAGCTTTATAGAGGAATATTAGGAAATTCTGAAGGAAAGTACAGTTTTTCACAAGAACACACTCCTGAAGAATGGGTATCTGAACATATTCATGTATTTTAACTGAACTATTTGTCTCATCTATACTTTTAACAATATTTTATATTGTGCTTGTTATCTACTTTCATCCCTTGTTTCTGACATCAATTTCAACTAAAACCTAATTTTAAAAACACATAATTGCAATTCTTCTCCAAGAGCTGCTTAGCATTAATAGCTTTGTCCAAAAATGCCAAAATGCTGTCACATATTTGAAATCTTGGTTTAAACAAATGCTATCACAGAAAGGCAAGTGGTGAACCAGAAAATAAAGGAAACTTTCTCAGAGAGATGGGCCTTTGGTTTTGAACCACCCAGAAGGCCTGCTGCAGGAAGGGCTTCATGTTCTCTTGACTCTAGGCAGGTATTGGAAAGCACCTTCAAAAGCCAGCTTTATGGATATCCTCTATGGATAGCCACAGTGGAAGATTTTCTTGCATCAGAAAATCTTCCACTACCAGAAAAGAAACCCTGAAGGGTCCTCTGCCCATTGCCACAGGAAGCTTCACAGAATTGGCAGTCTCCTCATCTTACCTACCCAAAAGATTGGCTCTACCCAGATTTGCTCCTATCCAGAGCAGATCCTGCGCTGCTCCTGCTGCTACTTCATTCATAATACTGTGAAACCAAAAAATAAAAGTCAACAAACAAGCAAACCCTAAACCTAGAAACTGTTACAGAATGAATTGTTGAATATTTTCCTTCCCTGCATTCCCCTCCCTTGTTCTGTGCTAGACACCAACATTCAACAAGACTTCATATATACAACAACAGTCTGTAAAAAACAGTAACTTTAGTTCAGTTTTGTTACTTCTAACTTTTTACCTGCTTTTCTAATTCATCATTTTTATTCTATCCCTATCCCTCTCCCCACAGATCAACACTGTCTTTTCTCTTTTCCTCCCTGTGCTGATTCTATACTTCAGAAAAACAGCATTCAGGCATGTAAACTTGGGCAAAATTAATTGGGGTGTACTGATCAGTGAGATTCTAGCTCCTACTCAGCCTCATTTGAAATGATGCAGAATGAAAACTCCACTCTGAATCAGTGGGAACAGAAACTAAACATATACCATCCCACATCCCAGTCACTCGTGCTCTGGCTACAAACTACAACCAAAAGGACACACATGTGCATGCCTCTCTCCAGTACAAATCCATTCTCACAAATCTTCTCCAAAGCAGCATGAAAAATGTGAACCTTCATTCTGCTCCAGCAAGACTTTGTCTCAAACGATCAAGGTACCCAAAGGCTATTAAAATGTTTCCAGTCATAGAAAACCCTTAATACTTGGTTAACAAATATCCTTCTTTTTTTATTCCTAATTGGGACTAGCACTAGGCTAAGGTGAGAGTTGGGGTGAGTTGAGGAAGAGAAGTGCACCACTGGCATGCCTCTCTTTTCCCTCTAGCATGCTCTGCTGTAGCCAGGCAGCCATTTTGCATTCGCCTCAATTAGACCAGCATTCCTCTTCCACAGCATGCTCACTGACAAAGATCCTGCGGGAGTTTCCAATCCAGAAGAAGTAGTTCTGACAGAGCCTACAGACAGCCTTTGTGTATGGAGAAAAACACAGCATTACTGTTCATGTCCATCCTCTAGTGCACATGCAAAACATATGTGTTATGACAGCCACCCTTGACAGGAGCCTGGCTCTTTCGCTGAAGCTGTCGGCACTCATTGTTTTAGCTCTGGAGTCCTCCAGTTCAGTCCTGGAGCATGAGCCAAAACTGTGGCTGCAACACAGACACCGTGGAAATACCAGTAGACAGTCAATGTTCTGAAGAGCTAATGCCCAGCTCAGACGTCTCCATGGAAGATACAGCAGATGGACCTCTCCAACATCTACCATAGTGCAACATTTAAAGAAAGAAATCACAATTTTAAGCTTGCCAGCTCCCTGACAAAGTAGTGACACCTCTGACACAGCTGTGTCCTATCTGACACATAATTTTGCTGTATTACAAGCTCCAACTAATCTTTCTCATTATAGACTTCAATTTTGTCATGTAACTACATAAGTCTTATTCAGAAAGGTCATTCTCAGCTTAAATAAAACATTTGTCTCCTAAAACAGGATAGGAGTAATGAATATTATTTTAGTTATGGATTAAGTGTGTTAATAGAATACTTCACCCTAATCCTGTTTTCCGAGCAGCGTGGCCACTACCAATCTCAAAATGAACTGTGTAATGAGAGCGATTTCATACAGCATCAGGCTCCTACAGGTTTTCTGCAAACATCACAGATGTCGTGGTTAACATCCACAACTGATGATGTGATTAAGCCTGCACTGAGTGGTGCTGGAACATACCATGAATTCATTACCATCAGAAGGGTGAAGGGGTGAAAGTGGTTAGAATTTAAAATTTGTCACATTTATACAAATAAATCAGAGGTAAACTAATACATGGAAATACTTCAGTGTTTAAAACCCAATTTGTTTCTGTAGAGAAGAAATCAAACTCCAGATACAAAGCAGTAAGCTCTAACTTACACAATGCAGATTTTCATCGCAGATTTCAATGCAAGAAAAGACAACACTCTCCAGTTTCAGTTACTGTCCTAAATTCATGAAGAACTACTTGAATACAATCCTTAACTCCTGCTCAGTGGTATCATAGGATACAGGAGCACATGCTGTACCAGTTGGTGTTACTGGTGGACAGCACCCACACCAATGAGCTCTGCTTCCCTCCCTGGTGCCGGTGTGGATACTACCAAGGAAGAGCTCTGCACTGGCTGTGGTTGTTGAGAATAACACAGTTATGCCAGAGCTTTTCAGGCCAAGTTTAAGGCATTGCTCGACCCAGTCTTCCATCATCTGTGCTGTACTCCACTGCAAATCCCCTGCTATTTCGTTTAGATCAAAGAGAACCAGCTGCAGACAGATAACAACAAGGAATGATTTCGTGTTCCCATTTCGTATTTGGTCTAAGTTAACAGCAAATACACAAACACAGCAGGATCATGCACTCAGGTGCCATCCTTCCATGGGCAACCTCTTCATTTCATAACTGGATTAATGTCCCAGTGACCTCATCTAAACATGCAGAAAGCCAGCAAGAGAGCTACAGTTTCAATACAGTCTCTTGGCCCTACACTGAGGCTATCAAACAATCTGCTAAAAGAGGATAGAACCTGCAGAAAAATAAACTACATTCCAAAAGGAGAAAAACAAATACAACACATTCTGGTGCTGTTCCCTGCAGCACCAGCATGTATTTGCATTAGCCAGAGCTTAAAAGCCTCACCTCAAAAGCTATTTTCATCTTTCAAAAAACACATTTAAAAAAAAAAAAAAAAAAAAGACCCAAAACTCTAATAAAGCCTACAAAGCATTGTCCAGCCCTTCATTCCATAAACCCACAACTCTACACATAGGATTAAACCCCTGCTCCTAATCTCACACACTGTTCCATAGCCTGTTTTCCTTTAAAACCTACACTCATAGTACTTGCCAGACAGCATTCCGTCAACTCTGGCACTGGGGTGATAATCCCAGCAACAGCCAAGCTTGCTAAAGCTGTTCCTGAAAACAAGCTGCAAAACACTCTTGATGTAGCAGGGCACTGAGGGGGTGTGTGCCTCCTACCATGTTAAGTTCCTCCCAGTTTTGACTCCTGCAACAAGTACAGCTGCTCCACATGAAGATTCCCATCCCTGCCCCAACCTGCATCAGTGGTGGTCACACAGGTGGCATCCATAAGCAAAAGCTCAAAACAACCCAAACCTACCCTAAGTCAGACAAACATTTCACTTAAACTTCTCCTCCAGCTGCAGCTATCTGAGGAGCAAAGTAAAGCATTAATCTAGCAAGTCCAGACCAGCTTTCAAATGTATTTTCCTTCACACTTCAGTATTTACAGCCTCAGCAAGTAACACTCCTACACCAGCAATTTTCATCATGTGTTTCACACTGCTCTGGGGGGGCAGGGAGGGGGACCACAAACGATCGGGAGAGATTCACAAAAGGCATCCATGGCACGCTATAAGCAACCTGCATATGGACCCATAAAAGAATTTCATGCAAGTCCCTTGAGATTTGGAGGGGAGGCTTCAAGAGCCAAATGTTCTAATGTCATTAGAGAAATCACTGATTTAAGACTCAAAAAATCCAAGTTACTTTACCATCTCTGTCCTTCCATCACTACTCACTGTTCTGTGCCTCAGTTTCTCCATCTGTAAAATAAGGGGGAAAATTATTGCATCTGGTTTTTAAGATCTAAGAACTACTTGGAAATAAATGTTATTTAAAAGGTATGTGTTGCTACTGTTCCGCCTCCATAAACCTCTGCTCAATACATTAAGTAGTCACCTTGAATTCGTGAGTCTCCTGAAATCAAACTCTGGGATTCAGCATCAGATGCCACAGATCTATAAACCATCCTGTTTGACTATATATACGTAATAGTTGAGTTGCTTTGGTGTTTACATATGGAGAGTGGTGGGAACACCACAATATACTGTAAGCAATGACGTAGCTAGTGACAGTTTTATCTTCCAAGTCACATTTGCAAACAGTTGACATCCAAATCCCAGCTCCCAGCAAATGGGATCACATAAAACCAAGCAGGAACAGAATACAAAAGAACATTGGTCAAAGCAGCAGGGTGAGCCATACTACCATTAAAACACCATTAAAAACAAAGCTTTCCTAGCAGAACTACTTAGTCCACACAGGGACAGAAAGAGAAAACTTCATACAATCTGCACGCTTACAGAACTATTTCCCCTGCTCCCAGCTGTTAGGCAGAGTTTGGTAATGACATAAACCCTGCACATCTTCAAGGGTGCTCTGATAGTTCAAACCTCGAAGGATGTCATTTCTTCAAGCACATTTGCTGGTTTATTATTAATCATACATAAGGTCTTGTGTAAGGACTAACGAGCCTTTGTGCTACCTACTGTCCAACCACAAATTTGTTAATGTTACCCCTGTTCCAGCAAGCCTACAATCACTGGTTTAATAATCATACATGTATTTCAGATACAATTTGTCCATGTTACATGACCTGGTCTTCACATGCCTTTGTTTTAAAAGCTTCATCTGTATTCCTACTGCTTCCTGGAGGAATCCCATGGAAAAGCTTTTGTGTGTGCTTAGCACTTTTAAAAATGCATGACTTCATCAGAAGCCGAGTCAGTTCTGCTCTGTAGAAGCATGACCCAAAACCAGTTAAAAATCAGTGGGAGCTTCCCATTAGGTAGACTGGGCCTTGAAAAGCCCTTGTACCTCCCTGATGAATCATCTAATGTTGTGCACTAATTTATAGAGAAAACGAATCCTCCTGCCACTCTCCATCCCTTGTATTATACTTCTTCAATTTCTACCTTCCTGGAAGCTTCTGCTGCTCTTAAAATATACATGTAAAAATCTGGTTTGACCTCATTCTCCCTTACTAACATCACAGAAATCAAAGAAACTGGATAGGCTAAAAGCACCAATGAGGACCACATCCCTCCTCTACCCATTGCCTCAGCTGCTACTTCCCACAGTGTAAGCAGTTCATTCCTAGGCTTGCTCAAACACACATGGTTTCAATGTAGAAAGCTCTAGCTGAGCCTCTCAGAGGAAACAGGACACAGGTCACAAGTTGCCTCAGCTTCAAGGAGCCCATCTCACAGGTATCACTCACTCTGCAGGGACTCTCTGGCCAAGTTTGCTGCGTGTATCTCTACACAAAGGCAAACCCAGAAAGATTCTTTCAGACAGAAATATGCATCCTTAGCAAGGCACTGAACTATAGAGGATAAACAGGAAGTGCACCAAGAAAAAACTTATAAAACAGTGAGACCACAACTCCCATCCTAAGCATTTAGGTTAACTTTGGCATGCTGAGCAAGATCCACAGTGGTACAATGTCCTAGCTTTAGAAATAATACAACACAGCTGTGCCACACCTCTCGCAGCTGTGAATAGGGCTACAAAGGTGCTGATGCTGTTCTAACTAGTCTCTTCACAGAAACAATTAGGAAAAAAATTACTATCTGAAAAGCAGCAGGCCAGTTACACTGTGCTCAGGGAATGTTTGCACTGAAGTCTCACATTCGTTTTCATTCTGCAGCAGAATACGTGAAGTTTCAAATGCTTCATTCAGTACCGAAATTAGAAGTCAACTTCTTTCAAATGCATAATAGTCTGAAAGCTTCCACCTGGCCACAGCATTGCAAAACCTACTGCATTATGTGAAACCCACTCTAGCTTTAGGCAAAAGGGGTTAGTGCCTAGGCAGCATGCTTTTACCTCTGAACATCATCCCCCACACAATTGATAAATTTTAAGGGTCATTATATCTGATGCACAAGGCATTAACACCACCCTAGAAAAACACCATTCTGATCACAGCCCTCCCTCTCTTTGAACCAGACCCTTGGAAAGCTATGTTGATTAAAGTCAGGAGCTGACCTGCATGCACATCTCCCTTCTCAGACCATCACCTGCCTAGGAATTCTGCATGTGTACTTCACCAATAAATCCAGACAGCAAGCTAAGCCACTGCTCAGTCACCCAGATAGGTCCTCTTGTCATTAATGAGAACTGCCTTCACATACAAATGCCTTGAGGATGAAATCCTAATGGTAACTTGTGAGTAAAGTAACTACTGTAGACTGCTTAAAACCATATATGAATCTTCCATTTAAAAAACAAATTACTGGAGTGCACAATGTTATCTTTTTGCTGCCAGAGAAAGAGAAGCAAGAAAGAGGAAGGCAAAATTGCTCCACACTTGCATTTTACTAATTTTGATCATTTCCACTTCATGGTAAATCAATTTGTGCTGCTCCCATGAGGGTTTGGGAGCCCACATTTCCTTTCATCTAGTGACCAAATTCTTATCTAATTGTCCTGTACTGCCATCTCTCTCTCTGAAGCAGTGTTCCTCAGGGATGGCTTCAGGATTCTCAGGCTGTCACTATCTAGCACAAGAGGTTTGGTTTAGGTTTGGGGTTTTTTTTAATAGCTCTTTGAAGGATTAAAGCTGAATGTTTCACACACAGCACCAATATGAATTCCATCTTCAAAATAACCCCAGTGAGTTAAACTGAGGCAGCCAAACCTTCTCATTCAGCAAGCTTTCACCAGGGGTTGGTAGGAAGCCAGAAACAGGGAATGGATATCTGTGCTAGTAGCAAAACGACAACTGAGCTTACTAAACCAACACGAGTTTTACACAGCAATTAGCAGGATCAGCAGCACCGTGCTGCTAGTAACATTTACAGGACTGCCAACAGAAAACTTGGGGAAAAAAAAATACAGAAACCGAAAAAGGCTTTAGAAAACCACATTGTTCTATGTCAATATATATTAAAAAAGGCGAGAAATTAATAGTTCTTTGCTTCTGAACTACACCACAAAGGTCACAAAATAAATACTGTGGAAACCCAAGGTTAATGCCACACCAATGATCTTACAAAATATTTCTCAGTTTGCTGATTTTGCTAATGAAAGAGGAATCTTTTTCTTAGAGGTTTCTCTATTGCTCCCCATTCACTTGCTACATAGCGTATGCTATTTCATTTATAGATACAAGAATGCACTGCTTCATTAATGCAGAGAAATCCTTGATCAGGGAAAAGACTTTTAAAGAAATAAATAATTAATTCCAACCAGGAAAGCCTAATAAAGTACCGGAAATCTGTTGGAGAGGCACAGAAATAAAGGTGAGGTAGGTCTTCAGAGGAATGTAGCATGCTGCAAAATTCAGTACTACTAACTCACGCTCTGCTAAAATAAGTGGGCGGTCTACAGAAGTAGAAAGAAGTATCTGTATTGGGGATTTATCTGCCACACTTTTTTTTTTTTGTTTATTTTTAAGATCCACTCTCATGGCAAAGACCATTTATTTATTCTTTTTTTCCCACTGGTACTTTAAACATCCACTCTCGTGTACCTCAGGTTAAAACCTTTCTTACGTTGACTGGCACAACACATTACAGGGAAGTGTCTTCAAAACACAGCAAGAAATCACTAAAGAGGCTCCCACAGAGAGACTCCAGAACCAAACCCTCTGAAGAGGCAGCTGCCAACACCCCTGAGGTAGATCAGGCCCCAAGCCCCAGCCCTCACCACCTACCTTCTGGCAGCCTGAGGAGAGCCCCGGGGCTGACACACGTCCGGAGCCATTGGCACTTCTGACACAACTTTAAGAGCACTGGGCTGCCCAAAAGGTTTTCCGACTTCAGAAACAGCAACAAGTGCAATGTGATAGAGCTGAAAGCACTCAAGCCACAAACACAGCACCCTGGAGGCTGGTCTCCCTTGCCAGCAACAGCATTCAGCACTGCCCTCACCACAGTAGTCACCTGTAACTCACAATACCTGTGTCTTCGTGGGTAATTCAACAAGAAATAGCCGCAGACTCGCCTTTTTGTCACAGAAAGCACCTCGGCAGGGCAGGAACAGCTTCAAGTCCTTCCCGCCGGTGCCCCCCAGCTCAGGGCGCGGTAGGGCCCAGATAGGGTGGAGCGAAGGGCTGAGAAGACAAAATGAAGCCCCCATGCACTGAGGGAGGCAAAATGGCGGGGCGTGAGGAAAGACCTCAGCTGAAGAACCCACCCCTTCCTCTCCTCACTAATTAAAGCACCAAATCCTTTAAATGAGTACTTCTGCTCCTTTCTGGAAGTTCATTCAAGAGGTGGGTTGTTTTGTTTCCTGCCCTGTTCGTTGAGGTATAGCGGTAGATGTTGGACGGGCAAGACCAGTCTGCTTCAGCAGGTGAGTCAGCTTTTAGTACCATGGAAGAAATACAAATCTTTATCTAGAAAGTCATTGTTAGTACAAAATGGCGCTAATTATATAGATCAGTATGTTGAGTTTCTCTTAATGCTGTTGGGGATATTGTGTTGATAAACTCTAAAGTATTCTTGTCTCAATAACCCCAATAAAACAAAATGGTTGTCAGGGGAGGGAGGGAGGGAAAAGGTATAAGGCTGCTGTTGTTAGACAGGAGTTTGCAAGCATGAGATTAAAGCCTTGTTCAATAAGAAGGCAAAGACAAATCCCCCCAGCTCTCCCTTGCTTTGCTTAGGCCTGGCTTGCAGAAGTAGGGCTCTGGGAGCTGTAGGTAATAGAGAATGCTGAGCTTACTGTTTTTTCCTTTCCAATTTTGTTATTTGAAATCCAATTATGTATGAAATTCTCAGATTGTGGATTAAAAAACCCTAAATCCAGTATTACAGGCAGTGAATTAAACCAGCCAGTGCTACTGCTGTTGTGCTTCATGTGTGATTGCTTCTGGCCCTGATAGAACTCCTAAGCTGTACAGTGAGCACTCAGCTCAGTCTAGAGCTTGCAAAGAAATCCTTCAGCACCACGTACACTGATTCTGTTGAGGCTAGAAGCTGAAGGTCAGCTGTGCCTTTCACCATGGCCTATTGTGCACAGAGGAAGTACACTAAATAGTGATAGTATTTTTCTGATGTTTTTGCATAGTAAGTACTAGGGACAGGCAAAACTGAGCACAGCACCCACGGGTCCTTCAGAATTCCTGTGTGATTTCTTTATGTGTATTTTTTTATTATCATTTTTCTGTGCTGCAGTCTCTTGTGCCAATCACCTCATCTAATTCAATAGGGAAAACATATCTATTTTTGTAGTCACTATTGCCATTTGCACAGCCCTGGAAGGGATTTCTTAAAATTGCTCCTTAGCTATTGATGTATCACCAGGCATTAAACGTATTTTTCTGCTCTAAAAGGCAAAAATAAACGTTAAAATAAATGGGTGGTCTACAGAAGTAGACCCCCAAAAAAATTGTTTGTCTAGTGTTTCAGTTATTCTGGGAACACTTACATAATGGGGAAGGAGATGGCTGTGAAAATTACCTCTTTCTCCAGTTGAGAGCTCTGCTGCTATGTAACTTCTCTATTGTGCTGATTTTTTTCCATGCTTACCATGATTCTTGCAGTCTCTAGGCAGAAAATGGTGAACTGTGAATGACTTTCCGCCCCTTTAGGGATTCTGGCAAGTCTGAGTAATGATCACTTCCATTCTGAAAACAGCTGCAGCAAGGAACGTATTGGGTTGCTAAAGATTTTCCTGACTAATAATCTCTCAGCAGCTCTTCTATGTATGGCAGAGTGATGTTGTCATTTGTATAGTATAAAATGTTCTAGAGCTTGATTGCCCAGTGAAGACATAAAGCAGGGTGGATTTTTATTGTCTGCATATGAAACACCTGTATTTAACCTATGGAATTGAAAAGATAGTCCTGGGATTTCATACCAGCTATTAAAATAGTAACTTTCAATGGGGAAGCAATGTAAATCGGTGCTCTTTGCATTGGTTGGCAACTTGCTAATTTGTTCTAAACCACACACTAATATTTCACTGTACTGGTGGAACTCAGGGAAAATGTCTTTTTGAAGCTGGGAGAAGACGCTATCAGGAGTAGCCCAGTCCCCAGTGTGTATCTCCCTAATGAGCTGTCTGTAAACCAGTTAAACTGTGCAGCTGCTTTAGAAGGGTGTTGGGAAAGGCTCATGCATTATGTGCTCAACCTAAGAGCAGGGTGCTAAACTCTGTTTTCAGGCATGCTTTAGAAAGAAGTTTCATAGTAATTATTAATGAGTTCAACACACAGCATGAGAGCAATTCTCCCATTAAGAGAAATGGTGGTACTTGTATAAAGTTGCCATGAGTCATGTTTTTGTCATCCTTAGGCTAGGGTGATACTCTTCTGCAGGAATAGTCCTACTGGCATCAGTAACATAGGTGAAATCCTGATTATCTTGATTATCAGCAGAGGAATCTGAACTTTTGTTTGAGTTTAGTGTTCTACTCTCATCCATGTTGAGTAGTAAAATGTAGCCCTCTTTCCATGCATTATTTAGCCTTTGAAAATTAGAAGTAGTGTATATCAATCCATATATAGACTAGGAAAGAGCTTGCAGGATCATCTGATCTGTCATCATCTTCTAGAGAAGAATCATTGCTATTCTAATCACAAAACATGGAACATGATCCAGGCTCTGCAAATATCTTCTGCAGTCTGAAGATGGGTATCAATCTGAGAGAATTCTCTTGAGATGATTGTGGTATTTCTGGTTATAAATTGTCTTTTTTGCCCCAGTTTACTGTCACATACACAATGTCAATCACTTTGTGTTTTAATCTTAAAAGTGTCTGTGCTCTTCTGAGGCAAAGCCATGAATCTGTGGCAAGCAGATACCCGCTGACTCAGTGAACTGGAAGTAAGGAAACTGCTTACCAGTATGAGTAGAGGGTTTGCAGTGTGGACATTCTACAAGTTGAGCTGTTTGACCTTCAGCCTGGGTGGTCTGACCAATCTGCCTGACTCCTGTTGAGTGTGGGGGAGTCCTGCAGTGCAGGATCATGTATATGTTTATCCCTGAAAGTGAGGGAGTACATTAGTGAAACTGCATGCACAGCATTGGCTAATAGTGCCACTTCTGCTGGTGATGGAGTCAGTGACTCGAGAGGGGTTATGTTTGTTGACAGAGAGCACATCTGGCTGCCATACAGCCGTGTGCTCCAGAGGTCTAATTCTGTCCTGATTTACTCCCCATCTGGTTCATGGCTGTAATTCTTCCAGATGTACCACTTGCATTGGGCTCGCTCCTCGCTTTCCAACCTAAAACTCCAATTGTATGCTTCTTCGACCATGCCTGCTCCAGGCTAGTCCGAGCCCGTCACATTGAGCACAAACATACAGCACCTGCTCCCACAGCCGAAGAGCCAGAAGAAAACTGCTGCAGGACCTCATTAGCACATGGAGAGCTC
>NW_009925067.1:0-78070 GCF_000696875.1 Nestor notabilis
CCAACCCTAACTATTCTGTGATTCTAGTAAAAAAATACTGACAGTTCTTTATTACATCTGGATATGCATCTCTCTTAATTTTTGTAAATAACTTCACTGTCCACTTAGTGGAATTTACTAGTTTTTTTCCATAATATGTTCCTAAATAAGCTGCAAAACCCCCTACCTATGTGTATTTTGAAGGTTGTGTCTCATAAACTATTAAACGTGAGTCTGAGGTCTAACAGCTCCAACGAGAATTTTAAGTAACTTTGCCAATACCCAACCAGAGCTGGTTGTTACAACCACATATTGATATGTCACTTCCTAATGACAGCATGGCTTTTTTCTTAACAAGTTGCAGTATGTACAGTATGGGTTTTCATGTGGCATTAGCTTGAACCTACTTATTTTTTTTATACTTACCAGGTTGGTTGAGAGGCGCTGTGCCTAACAGGTTGCTTAGGAAAAATGTACTCTTGAGAAGTCCTTAGGTGTGCCCCGAAAGCTAAATGATGTGGCTGCGTGATCACTCACAAGGCTCTGAGATAAGAGAAACTCATGTATCTGAAGGATGCATCTTAGCCAAAAGGTGTCATAAGGATAATATTTCTAGATAATTTTATATGAAGATGAAATTCTATATCAAGATGAAATTAAGCTGAACGCTCTTCTCTAGTAGTTATGAAGATTATCACTTGATTGCATCTTATGAGCTTGCGTGTGATACTGATTTAGAAGGTTTTCTCTTTTCAAAGCTGTGATGGAAACTAGTAGCAAGTGTTCTCTGGACCTTTTTTATTTATGTTCCTTCAGGCTCAAAGATCTCTTTCACCAAGATCTCCTAATGCCACCTGTTCTGGTGATTTGGTGCTGACAGAAAGAACACTGAGTGCTTGATTAGTGCAGTTTTCTGAAATGGTAGCACTCTGCACTACTGATCCAACCTGAGACCATCCAGCTTTTGGTATTTTCTGAGCTTTTCAGTCAAACTTGGTGATAAATTGTAAAACACACAGGTGGATGATGTTACTTTTTCAAAGCATTATATGAGTATGCTGAAGTATTTTGCAAACGCTGGGATTTTATAGCTTTTCGTCTTGATGTTTTAGTGTGGGTGTCATTATGTAGAAGAGAGTCTGAAAGGTGAAAGACACTCCATGCTGTCAATGCAGGGAAGCTGGATGTCAGCTGTGGGGTGGGAGTGGGCAGTTCAGCATTTTATTTGCTGAAAAGTAAGGGATGTAGGATTAAAGAACAGGTTTTGTTGGCATTAAAAATTGAGTATTTTGGTAGAAGAGCTTTTTAGCACTCTGACAGCCTAGTTTAAAGAACTCAAATCAGTTGGGTATGTATTAGGGTAATCATAATTTACATCTGGAACTTGGATATTTAAGTATGTGAAAATATGTTTCTTCAAATACTGCAAAATCCTTGAAGCCCACTGAAATAGTAGAAGTTGGCATCCTGTACGAGGAGACCCTTACTCCAGTGTTTCAGCATGAAGAATCTCCAGACAACTAATACATTAATACATTGCTAAATCTCAACAATTATCACACCTTTTAATGTTAGAAAGTTCTTTTCCTCCTTTTCTTTCTAGTATCATGTATACTGCACTAGGTGATGGAGGTGAATCAGTGTAAGCTGTTTGGAAATAGACAGCTTTAGGTTCCTGTAAGGCAGGAAGGTAGGATTTGGCATTTTTCTTTTGCTGCACTCACCTACCCAACTTGAAAATTAGCTGATGTTCTTGTGAAAAATCTGTCATCTTTTTCTTGTAGCAGCTACCTTGCCCTTGGCCCATTTGGGCATTCCACAGGTTGTATCATTCTTCCCATCCTTTTGAACATCTATCTTATGTTTAACTTCTCCATTTAAGCATTGTCCTGTTGTTATTCCCAGAGGAGTGGAAAAGCTACCTTTTGGAGACTGAGATACTTATCTCCAGACTTTAACTCTTCTGTCCCTGCATTACATTGCTAGGTATTTCTGATTTCTCTTATTCATACCCAGGCTTTGTTATGCTTTGCTAATCCTGTATTCTTTTAAGGCAGGAGTGTTGTCAGGATACCATTAGTAGTAGAATGTGCCAGGTTTTACTGGTTTTGCATATTACTGGATATAGGCAGAGATGATAGCTGATAGTTCTGTATTCCGAAGCAGCTTTTTATTTTCTTGAAATAAGGTTCAATTAACCCTCCCTCCACCAAACAGAATTCAATACTGGCTAAAGTGCCTGTATGTACGCTACTAGCTGTTTAATTTGTAACCCCTGGGGAGATGGGAACAGTCACTCTAGTGACACAAGTGTAGTGGTCTAGGTAAAAACCATCAATCCTGAAACTTGCCCTTCTCTGGCAACCAGCGGCTTCTCCCAGCTGCGTTAGCCCCCATTATCTTTGTGGTTCTTCAGCACCTCCATTAGGAATGAGTAGTGGGGCTCAACCTTGGTATGCCACGGACAGAAACCAGAACTGCCTTGCAGACTTGCCAGCTGGCATTTGGCCCACAACTGTATCTTCAATTCCATCTCTGCTCTGGCACCCCAGACTTGCAGAGTAGAGAAATGAGGAGGTAGTCAAGAGGGAATCCAAGCATTGTTTCTTAGAGTATTCAGGGGAAAGGTACTCCACTGGTGTTAACTTGGAAATGTAGTGCAGGGAACAGTCATAATCATCAAAGGGATGTTGTGTTTTGCATACACCTCCATGTGTTTCCTGGGTTTTTCAGGTGGATAATGTCTGCCTGAGGCACACATTGCAGAAGCTCCAGAGTAAATGCAACGGTGTCATTGCTTGAACAGGATTGCACCTTAAAAACAGGTTTTAAGAGAATGCCTGTCTCTCCTCGCTTTCTTCTGTCTTTCTTTCCTTTGCAGCCATGGAGTAGAATGGATTCTTTACTGCTTTATTTTTATTTTTTTTTAAATTGTCTATTTAGCCATTTCCTTTTAAAAAGAAATGGTGTGACTTTTGTTGACGTTGTTGTGAAATTACATGGTACATGGGAACCATCTGAGTAAAAACTCTTCAAGTCTCCTGACCCAGTGAACAAAACCCTCCAGATTCAGCCTGGCAAATGGCCAAACCCAGTGTTCTGCAAAGGCTATCTGTAGACCTCAGTTTCTGTTTCATTAATTCCACCTGAACTTGTAACCCATCATCTTAACAAGACATTTCTGGCTTTATATAATTGCTTACGCAGCAGGGAAATTAATCCCTTTCTTTGCCTTGTGTGTGTCCTCCTGACTAATGCTCACACATAATAGTCTCTCCGAGTGGGTATGGCTTGCGTGTTCTTTTCATAGGGTTAAAACCAGTTCAGTGCCACGTCAACTGTAAAGTGATTGTTCTAGAAATTGAAAAATCTGAAATTTAAGACTGAAAATATGTTGTATTTTGAAGAGAGAAACGAGGTGAAAATGGCCCATTATGTTTCTTTATCAACATATGATAATGGGAGCATATGGAGCATTTTCATTTGTCAGTATTTTTCATGCTCCTCTCTTGCTAAAATAATGTTGCAGAATTCCACAGTTTTTCGAGAAAGCACACATGCTGTTTATTCGTTTCCAACTGTGTATTTGAAAAAGAAAAAAAGAAACAGACAACATTTACCTTGCAGACCAGGAATTGTAATCCTGCTTGGTTCTGACTTACTGAAAGGAAGTTGCTGCAGTTTTGCCTTATTTGTGTTTCCTTTTCCAGGCTGATAAAATATCATTTATTTATTATCACACCTTTTTTTTACATTCTGTTACTGAACAAGACTAACAACAGGCAAGAGGAGTGCTGCTTAAATACTCTGAAAAAGTTCATAAGATTTTTCTGTAGTTGGCTAAGTTACAAAAAGTTAGGGGCTGCCTTTTTTTCCTTGATGACACAAATCCCTGCAGCTAATAATTTTACTATTTGTAATATAGGTGCTTTCATTTCTTAATACTTCTGTGCTCACTCACATTCCTGTTCACAAAGGTGGAATTGTTCCACTACATTCTGAAAGGCGGTAAGGATGAAATGAGGAATTGAGGAAGAAAAACAACAGAATTGTCTGTAGGAAAGAAGAAAAGCCAAGAATGGGTGACAGAGTAAAATACTAAGAGATATGGGAGCACTTTAAGATTGGATTAGAAAAGGTGGTTTAGGAATTTACTACATGGGGGAGGGAGCAGTTTTGATGGTTACACTTAGAACTAGCAGGGAGCCACAAGTTAAGCGAACACACGCTTACTGGGTTGAACCTAAATAGAGCAATGCTTACACAGAGGAGTAGGGGTATTCCAGGTTCTGTGCTGTACTTTCTTAGGTGGAAGGGTTGAGGTTTCAGGTCCTGTGTGCTGAAACTGTTCAGCTTGAACCATATTCCTTTCCTTTTCAGGCCCCCAGTGCAAAGTAATTGCATATTGACCTAAGTAACTGTGAAGAGAGAACACAAGTCAAACGACAAGTGCTTCAGTATGTTTTGTGTAAAACCCTGTACTGAAACAAAGACTTAAACAAAAAAGGGTTTAGGAAAGTGTCAGCGTGTGCTTAGTTCAGTTTCTGATTTCAAAATACTGTGTAGGTTGTTGTATTATTAATCGGTGGTTTCCCTGCACAACTTCATTAGTTGGTTTGTTAGTTTTGTCGTGGTTTTGGACAACCTTAGAATAATGTTTATATCCAATTTGTTTTTTCTAAGGGCTCTTAGTAGGACATTACTGAGACTGACAAATGAAGGAGTGTGTTTTTGCTTTATTCACTTGAAGGCAGCAGTGGAATTGAGTTTGTTATATGTGGTATAATTTGAACTTCTGGTACCCCTTGGAAAAAAAGAGGGAATTGAGTCATAAGTAACCGGAGGTCCGTATTTGTAGCAGTAGTCTTTTTACGTGTTTGTTTGTTGTATTTGAATTGGATCATCTGAAGTGTGACTAGCATTACTCCATTTCGTTAAGAAGAGAAACCATGGAGCACTCCCTAGGGTTTGATCTCTGCTTAGAAAATGGCTTACTCTGAAGCTCTGCGGTGTCAGCAGCAGCCATCCCCAGAGAAGTTTGGGTTTTGCTGAGAATCGTCAGCCTTCCCTCCTCAGAGAGGCATTCCTAAACCCCAGGGAATTCCTTCCCGTAAAGTTCGGGAGTAAGCAGCAAGGAGGAATAATAAGTACTTCCTTCCTTTCTATTTTCAGTGGCTGAACTAGAAAGTACCCACTAATGCTGTAGCTTGTGCTCACAAAACCCTGTGTGGTATGGTCCTCTTTTCCTTACCCTCCTCCCCAAGTCTTCGATTTTTCTGCAAGGAGAGGTTGTGCAGCAAGTTTTAAGCTGAGAAAAAAAAAATTGTCACCAGGAATATGGTTGACTGATCTCATTATTCAGTTTCATATTTAATGTAAAAATTAAAAGTTATTTGCAGAATTTTCATGTGCTCCAGATTTATTCTTTCTTCCAGCAGTGCATATCAGGCTTGCTTCCCCCAGCTTTCACAGAGTGTGCGTTTAGCTAGGAGGTCATGGGAGAGCAGCTTGCTGTTTTGGATCTTGAGAGGCATTTTGGAGTTTTTGAAAGCGTCTCACTCCTTCCTCTAGTCTCACGTAAAGAGCTTTGCTGGCTGTTGCAGGGGGAGGAGCCTTTCAGCTGTAGGAATGGTGGCCAGCAGACAGGAGCAGTGTATTGGATGTAAAATCCTTTTGGTGGCCAGAGCCAGAGACGTTTTGTCAAGTGTCCTAAGTGGGGATAATCAGTAACAAAATCTTTCAAAGAACTGCAGATGTTTTTCACAAGGATCTGCGCTCCTCTATGTACTGTCACAGAGGTACTTTGCTAACAAATCTGAATTTTCAAATGATCATCTGAAAACTAATTTTAGTCAAACTGAATAACTTTTTCCAGTCTCCTCCTCAGTTATTTCATTACAGGCTTTGCATTTCTATCTTTCTTAAGTTTTGTTTAAAAAAAAAAAAAAGTAAAAAAAGCCTGCCATTCAGCTTTTTAAAGGTTGCAGAGTATGATCTGAATTCAGAAATATTCTTCTTGAAGGTTATTGATACTTAGGAAGGAAAAACTGATGCCTGATGGGCTTAGTTAAACTTCTCTTTGGGAGAAGTTTAAATGAGACTGTTCCTTTAGTCTCTGACTCAAAGTCTTAAAAATAATTCACTTACCACTCATAAATTCTGATAAACTCATTTTAACATCAACGTTTTGTATATTGCTTAAGAAAATCACAGTGGGTGAAATAAAGATTCTGCCATCTGACTCCTGATGGCAGTTTTCTTTCTGCTTTTAGCTTGAGGCTGCATGTGAAACAGGCAAGTATGTAATATGGGACATTAATCTTATTCATTGCAAGTCAACACATGAAAAGATAGTGACTTCCCTTATAAAATCAAACTTTTATCAAGGTAAAACTGAATATGTAAACTTAAATGCCCTTAATGGGGGTTTTAATTTAAGCTCTTCCAATGTGTCCTGTTGTAGAAAGACAGAAGAGCAGCATTTCTCGAAATATGCAACTTAGCTTTTATCAAATGGACTTTGTAACTTTCACAGTTTGTAGCTGCAGTTAGCAGAATCTGTCATTGCAAATGGTTTTACTGCATTATTGTACTCTCTGGAGTAGTATTAAAATGTATACATGGGACATGTGAGAGCTGCAGAATTGTTTCAGCTGGTTCCAGATAAGGTAACTGAAAGCTCACTCCAAAGATGTGCCTAATTCAAATGAGGCATGAGATAATGCTGAAGAAGACCAGGAACTTATATTGGCTGTCTTCCATTCCTACACAAGGTATCCAAGTTGACCATATACATGTTTTGTATAGTCAAATTGGCTAAGTAGGTTGTTGCAATGGAGTGCCATGTTGTCATGTGCCATGATGATTCAGTTGTTTTAGGATTTGGCAGAAACCCAGTTTATGTACATGCAGAGAAGCAAAAAATGTCAGCTCCAGAACGTGTTTTATCTGTGGCCTGAAAGGAAAGTCATTGTATAGTTTGGGGGAAGAAAAAGTGTCTCTTTTTCAATTAAGTATGTGCTGCTTTACGGAACTGTCTCCTACAAGATCTGTACGTGCTTGAGAGCTACAGAGCTGCATGAGCAGATAAGATCTTTGCCACCAAGCCACAGGAGGTACTTGTGGAGGTTGGTAATTGTTGATAGGAGGAAGCAACAGTTGTGCCTCGGGGGTCAATGGTGGTGGTGGTATAGGTACTTCCTGGGAAAGGAAAGCTACAAAAACAGGTTTGAAAGAGAGATACAGGGAGCAAAGAGGAAAAATGGCTTTGTCTGTCATCATCAGGGTGTAAGAGTAGAGAGCATGAGGGAGAACAAGAGTAAGAAAATCTGGCAGGACAGGCTGTGCATTATATCTAGTTGAAGTCATTGTTTCCTATTTAAAAACACTGATATTTGTTGGTTTTTCCAAAGTTCCTATGCATCCTATGGAGTAGAACTGCAGATTCTCTGAACACGTGCGAGGGGGAGGGTCTGTTGTAGACGGGTCGGTTATGCATCTGCTTCTTTTGTGGTCAGATGTAATCTATGATTTCAGTAATAATTTTCTTTGCTTCCACTTTGCATTAAGTTCTGAAGAATTTTGCTCACACTGAAAGCAAAGCTAAAAATATCAAAGCAAGACCTTTAAACAAGGATAGAGGAGTAAGTATTTGTATATCCTTCTTTCAGAACAGGTTTGGAAAGCAAAATTAATTTTCTATCAGGTCTCTTATCAATGAGACTATTCTTTCCTGCATTGTCACAGAAAGGTTTACACAACCAGAGGTTTTAATCTTAAAGAGCTGCTATAGGAAAAGCTTCAGGACTGAATAAAGCACAAGGGGGAGGGGTTTGCACTGATGTAACAGCAGGTTTTGCGAATGGTCATAATTGGTAGTTGGAGATAGGCATTTTTCCTTCTCCTGCTACTTACCAGAAATGGCAAAAATTGACCTGACTAACTATAATTAAATTACAGGTTTTTTATCAGACTCCAGCCTTGCTCCCCAAAGATTCCCTTGTCCGAGAAATTTAATTAGAAGGGTCAGGATGTATGCACAAGTGTTTGAAACTGCCACTGGAAAATGGATACTGCTGAGGAGTCCAATTCTTCCTATAAGACTGGTTAGTGCCATGGTGAACACTGATGATACCAAGCCAGTAACCAAGTTCCTAAGACTTGGTTACTAAGAATCAGTTCCTGAGAATCAGTTGACTCGGATCTCCCTGTCTGAAGGACCACAGCATTTGTCTGTCCATTGTTTCCCTGACCCTCAGTGAAATTCAGTACCCTGTGGAATCCCACCCATATCTGAAGATTTCAGTTGGATCCTTCTGTCCTTTTCGGTTGGATCCCTCTTTAGAGGTTTTCCTCTTTTTTCTTTCTCTGCAGGGAATCTGGCGCATCCCCGTGGATGAGATCGACCGCCCAGGCAGTTTTGCATCTCATATGAACCGCTATTGTCACAACTAAAGGATTACAACACCTTGCTGAAAGTCTCATCTATGCTACAGAGGACCCCTGATCAGGGAAAGTATGGTCTATTTATTTTAATCCATCACTTTGTAAAGCTTTGAATACATTTTGTTCACTGTGTAACTATTTTATTTAGTTTAGGAAAAGTCTTTAGACAGATTCCTCAGGAATATAGTGGAATGATGGTTAATTTTTCTAAGGATTGCAATTCCATAGGAGAACCTAGAATTTCTCTTGAAACTCAGAGCAGCCATAGAGCTGCCTTGATAGACTTGCAGAGGCTTTCTGTTGTGTGGAGGGATTCACTGGTGGAACAGAGCATCGTGACTTCTGCACCCCTCTGCTGGCCTCTTGCATATGAGCTATGTCCAGTGAGGGAGGTCACGGCTCAGGCATCCTGCCTTCCTGTAATCCTTGACGTCCTGAACAATGGTTATGTGCCTGTTGGTAGCTGATGTTATTTAAAGCTTATCCTATTCATGGGTGATCTAATTTTTAATTGATTTAACCTTATTTAAGAAAAAGAAGCTATTTAACATGAGCTATATACAGATTCATATCAATTGGAAGACCAAAATAAGTATCTAAGGAAAACACTGAAGCAGTTGAGGTATAATTCTGGTAGCTTGCCGAGTCGGAAATGTTGAAATCGGTCTCTGGCAAATGCTAAGGAAATTGAACTGGATGATTGATAGCAATAAGTTGGAGGCATTGAAGGTTTCTTCATGTGTTTTTGAGTGTAAGGGCATGTGAATTTGCATAGATCGTAGTATGTCTGGGAATGTCACCACATGTTCAGCAGTCTTGAAGCCAAAAATACTTTGACTTTTAGCATATCTGAAGTACTGGACCGTAGAAGGTTTAAATTCTGTCCTAAGCAAGCCCATAGTTGTACTAAAAATATTTTGTTATTTATAAGTCTAGACTGAATTTAACAAACAAGTAATTTGACATGTTGGATTGGCCAGTGCCAGCTATGGTGAACTTATAAATGCAAACATTCTGAGTGTGTCTGGCATATGCCTGTAACAACCCTATTTTTAAAAACGGGGAGTTTTTAGCTGAACTTTAATCAGGTTTTTGTATCTTTTGTCTGAAAAGCAAACCATAAAATTTTAATTACCAGTTTAATGTAATATTGTAGAGAGAAAATATGTGTTGAAAATGTCGGCTTTTTGACTGAAATAGTACCCTTCAAAATTTACTTGATTTTTAGCCCTCTCAGTAAAACCAGCTAATTCTGAAATAGAAATTCAGTTTTCCTCAAACTCAGTTAGGTGGGATTGATGGCTGGAAGTGTTTTTCCTTTAAAGTGGACTAAAGCATTTTGTCAGAATACACTGAAATTACAATGCTCTTGTAAATTAAATGGAGCTATAGAATGAATAAGTTTTACACATACAATTAGGTTGTTTTTTTTTTCAGTAATACTAAATAGGAAAAAAGGTATTAGTATCCAGAACATGAAAATCCCCTGTCAGTTCCAGATAGCTTTGTGTGACTGATGGGCTTTTTCAAGAAAAAGTTTGATTTAAAAAGCTGGTATTTGAGGGGCACAGAAGGGTTGATGTAAGAAAACTGTAATTCTGGTTGTCTGTTTTGCTCTGGGTTTGGTTTGTTGGGGTTTTTTTTTCCTTTCCCTTTGTTTGTAGATTGTGCTATCTTTTGCTTCATGCATGTCATATTTGATGGTTATGTGGAGGGGAGAACTGGAGGGAAACATAGCTATTGTGTTAGATTTCAATATGCAACTATTCGTGGTGTTTGCTTTCTTCTAACTTGCTTTAAAATTGTTGTGTTGAGTTTTTTGGGGGGTTGTTTATTTGTTGGGGGGTTTTGTTTTCTTTCCAATATCCTGGTTCTTGCTTTTAAAGTTCTATAACATTTGGGCAGGTAGCTTAATTTCTGTTACCTTACTGTGGCACAGGAAGTACTTGCGTGATGCAGATCGCCAAGTTCTGGCCCAACAAGCCTTTGTGCTTACAGTGAAAGTGTTGGAGGACACTCTCAACGATCTGACACAGGTAAATGTGTTCAATGGTCCTTGATTTAGTAATTAGATTTTTCTAGGTTTAGTTTGCTGACCTTAGATCTCCTGAGGCTGAAGTGCTACATTATTATCACTTATTTCTAATACCTTTTGTTTATATGCAACTACATATTAAACTTCCTTCCAACATTGTTGTCTTTTGGTTTTGAAATCCAGTAACAAATAACAGTTGTTGAGAACTGATTGCAGTGAGTTTGATTGGACTGTCCCTAAAATTTCAAATGATGGTAGTTTTGTGGAGTATAAGAACAGCTACTTCTACAGGTGGGGTCTATTGGAAATTTCCTTTTAAAATGAACTAATATTCCTCTTACAAACTAAAAGCAAACAACTAGATATTATGTACTGGTTCTTGACAGCACCACACCTGTTATTACATTTAATTGCAATTTAGATGAAATTTTAAAAAGTCAGATAGAGACTAATTGGTTTCCAGGTGAAAATAACTGAACTTGGAAGTTTATTTGATAAATGCATTCAAGGAATTGTTTGTTCCGAAGACCTTTCCAAGTATAGTAAAAGAAAGCTTCGTTAAGAACACTGGAACTCGGTGTATGAAATAGTTTGTTCATAAATCTGGATGGTAGAATTGTATCAGTAGCAATTTTTGAAAGAAGAGATGATGTACTGAGGTTTTCTACCTTTGGACCATCACCAAAGAAAAAGTACAAAAACTAAAACACTCCAGCAGAGTTTAACATGCTTCTTGATCTACTAACAAGAAGGTTATGGAAGAGCAACCAAGGGGAAGATTCTTAAATTTGAGGTTGATTTGCAGTTGCCAAAAGGAGCATGTTCAGTTTTGCTTTCAGTATATTACAAGAAAATTTTGTGCTATTAAAACCTTGTATTTCATTTAGTTGAATCCCCTTGTACTTCAGTATAGACTGAAGTGGTGTGTGGGGGGAAAAAACATTTCAGCTTTGGTTCAACCTGTGCTGTTTATTTCTCTGTGGTGTTTTTACTGATTGAAATACGTTAATTGTAAGACTTGTGGCATGGATTAATTAATATTCAGGAACAAACGAGTGAACATAGAATAAATGCATATTCTTCAGCAGAAGCAGTAATGTAAAGGCACTTGCTGTCCGTTTTCATGGTAGTCATAGCTGTGCTCAAATGCTTTCTGATTTCAATAATAACAGAGAAGAAGGATCTCTTTTATTAAGGTTTCAGAAGATCAGAGTTCCAAGTCTTCTAACCTTGCTTCAGGAAGGATGACAACAGATGTCTCTAATAAAACTAGTGCTGAAGAGGGGAAAGAGGTTCTTCCCAAAAAGCCAGTTTTATCGGATGGAGTATCACACAGTACTGAAAATGGAGTAAAGGACGTGACCCAGGGACAAATTCCCAATGCTATGGACATATTGGAACAAGAGGACAAGAATGACAAGGAAATTAAAGAGCTCCCTGGCCCTGGTTCAGTTGAGCCTATGGATCTTGATGGATATTCCAAGGACCCTGAAAAAATTGATTCTTCATGTAAACACAGTGAGCCAGAACGTCTTCAGTCTGGCAGGAACTCCAAGGAGAGAGCTCTAGAGAGCCGGACTCCAGAACTTTCTTTAGAAGAGCTAAGTATCAGCTCAAAACATCAGCAGCAGGCAGCTAAAGGAATAGGTCAGCCAGTGCCTACAGAAGAACCTGTGCAGAGATCAAGCAGGAAAAGGAAATTACTTGAGGATGTGGAGTCTGGAAAAACACTTCTGCTTGATGCTTATAGAGTATGGCAGCAAGGTCAGAAAGTTATGGCCTATGACCTGGGTAAAATTGAGAAGATCATGTCTGAAACGTACATGCTGATTAAACAGGTAAAGTATTTTATCATTAATTTTAATTTCTCTGTGTGACCTCAGACAGGATTGTAAAATAACAGTAATTGTCAAACCAGGCAGTATAAAATTGGCCCTGTATTCGTTCAAAAGCTGGGGAGAGAAATACCTCCCAAAGAACCATTCTCTTGACAAGACCACTGCTGGGGAGGGGTGAGGAGTAGGACTGTCCATGTTTTGGAACTAAATTTTTCAAATAATTCAAGAGCTACAATACAAATTATATGGGGTTTGTTCATGCTAAATGTTAGTTTGAATTGGGATACTCGTGTCTCTTTGAATATATGTTCCCGAATAAGTTAAGATCACTGTTCTGCCATAGAAATGCTCTTCTCCCCATTACTCCCATATGCTACATCCCCATTTCATGTGAATTTAATTAGATTTATAGATGAGCTAAGTATGACTTCATTAGTTGTGATTCTGTGTTCAGGTGGATGAAGAAGCAGCACTTGAACAGGCAGTCAAGTTTTGCCAGGTGCATATGGGAGCATCAGCACAGAAACAGGTAAGCTCTGTGAAGTCCCTGTCTGCTGATAATTAGCTTTTATTACTTAGTCTATACAATCAAGTCTGTTGCTGAGTGTTTGCAGCAGTTGGAAATACCTACTTTCCTTTTATTGTTGTCATCGTAAGATAAGTTGGGCCACATCAGTGCAGGGAGCTCATCTCTATTTATGTCAGGCTTGAAGGACAGTTCACGTGCCCAAAAGCATTTGGAAAAACCCCAAACAATCTTCAAATTGAAATATTTATGACACACTATAGTCTTCTTAATGTCCG
This sequence comes from Nestor notabilis, assembly GCF_000696875.1. Lineage (NCBI taxonomy): Eukaryota > Metazoa > Chordata > Aves > Psittaciformes > Psittacidae > Nestor > Nestor notabilis. The sequence goes on from NW_009925067.1 coordinate 13,102, forward strand.
TATAATTCCTCAGCATTTCATAGGTAGTAATTAGTTCTCTCTCATCCCTAAGGGCCAGCAACCTCATCAGCTCTTCCCTTGCTACCATTGCACTCTGCTCTGGAGATCCCAAATATCTTTTCTCTCAACTTGAATGGTTGAAAATCTGATTTTAACTCTCTTATATTACTCAAGGTTTTTTTAGTTTGTAGTTTCTGCGTTTATCCAGCAAACAATTACAGAGCTGGAAAGGATTGGCTGTTTATCAGTACTTAATGTGAAATGAAAGCCAAGAAGAAAGCTGGATGAATGAAATGTTTAGTGGTCATTGATTTTGCCAGCAAACCATCAGTTGAAAGCCCCAAAGTATTTTTTACTCTTTGTAATTTTTGCCATCAGCACACAAGGAAGCAGTTACTCAGCAGATTTTGACTGGAAGATAAAATATGTTTTGAAGAAAAATCTGTGTTCCTAGTTAATAGTCTGTGTTTTAATATTGTGTGGGGCTTTGTGCATGTTTTATGCTGTGAAAACATAGTCTGTGTTATTGATTGCTAGGTTTCAAAAAGTAATTAAAGTAGTATTTGTCTAAAAGTACTTGAAAAAATCTGTTGGAGTGCAATTCATAAACCTTTTGTCTTTGAGTGTTTCACAAGTGGTTGCCTGTATCATGCTTAAGTTTGTAAAACAGGAAGTGTCTCTTAAGTTTTCTGCAGAAGAAAGGTAGACAACTATACGAATCTGTTGAATCATGTTCAGTAATTATTTAAAGTAGAGCTCTTTCACAAGTGTCTTGAACAAACTTGTTTTATGAGCTGCAGAAATTTATTCTGGTTTTCTGCAGTTTATCTCTCTGTCCTTCATGTATTTCTTCTCCTATTATTTCGTCTTCCTGTTGTCTCCTGTAACTTCATCTACCTGTCATGTGCCTTACTCAGCAGAGGTGTATAAGGAGAAGTACATGCTCTGACTTGTCTAGAGATATCCACACACTGCATTCCAGCTTGCCAGTTACCATAAAAAGGTATTATGGTTGCAGGGATGGGGAGAACTGCTGAATTTTCCATCACCTTGCCTAGGCACAAAGTTCCATAAAAATGGAAGGATGGACAGTAAGAGCTTTTCAGAATTTCTCTTCATCCTCCAAATTTGGATGAGGCTTTTCTTCTGTAAAATACACCTATCTCTGCTTTGCAAAAGCATAAGATTTTAAGGAGGTACATCTCTGATGTTAGCAAGTTAAATACTGTCTTAATGTGACAAGGGTTTGAATACCTGTCTTGCTGTTTCTCAATATAAATGTGTTTCTGAAACCTCCAGATAATTATTCTAGTTTCCGAAGTAAATCTGGTTTCTCTCTCCAGAAGACTGCCTCTGTTCTTTAGATCTTTTCAGTCTTAACTTCAAATAATGCACGTTGCCTGGTCCTCCCTTCAGTGTGATAATATAGATGGCAAACGCTTTTCAGAACTAAAGCGCAACTGTTACAGATGCTGGTTAATAGACAGAAGAACTTCCAAGGTGAACCTTCTGTATTGTATAGAGTCAAGAGGGCTTCCTTCTAAGTTTTTCTGCCTAGTGCTGCTGAAGAAAATTGAGGCTGTAAGTCAACCCCTGTAACAAGGTTTAGTGCTGTCTACTCTGCAGCTTCAGGAAAAGCAGATACTTCTGTGTCATTTGTGAAAGTTCCAGATGTTATCCTTGTTTCCATTTAAGATATGTGCCTTCCAGTGGAGTTTGAACCTTGAGTTTTCATGCACTATTCTCTTGAATCTATGGGTACTTGTTCTCATATAATTTTGATGAATGTTGTTTTACTAGTGATTATTGCCTTGTCCAGGAGAGCAGAGAAGAATCACAGAATCATAGAATGACCTAGATTGGAAACGACCTTTTAAGATCAAGTCCAACCATTAACCTCAGGACTGCCAAGGCCACCACTAAACCATGTTATTAAGGCCCTTATTTACACAGTTTTTGAACACTTCCAGGGACGGTGACTCCACCACTGCCCTGGCCAGCCTGTTCCAATGGCTGGTTACCCTCAGGGCAGACTCTGTTATACAGCTTTTGTCCTAGACAGCTTCACACTATATTTCTTCTTGAAATGGTGTTAGTATTCATTGTCAGGAGGCATGCCAACCTACGTTTTCCCCTGTGCTGTGTGGAAGGTCTGAGTCTAGGGTGTCCATGAAGGTCTCCAGTTATTAATACGAGATAAAAGTTACCTAACAGTATGTTTAGCTACAATGCGCATTTGTATGGTGCATCTCCTAGCAGAGCAAGAGGAAAGGTTGTAAGAGTGAAGAGAGTTTTTCTTTATTGGATTTTCATGGAAGTAACTTTCTTCAATTTGTGCCCCTCAGGAAGTCAGTAACATTTTTCCATTGAACTACAGAAATGTCAAGGCAGGTATTCTAGTTGAATCATAGTCTGGTATTTCAGACTTTAATTTTTTTTTCTTTTAATAAATCTTGGCTTGGCATGTTAAGGCTTTTTTTTTTTTTTTTTTTTTTTTTTTTTTCTTCCCCCCCAGTTTATCTTGGGGAAAAAAATAGGTGTTATCACACTGTGATTTATGACTTCAAAATAAAAAGAATTGGCTAATAAGCTTCTTTTAAAAGTAATATTACTGTTTGCTTTTTGGATTTAGTCACCTTTTTAAACCCCACTCAACAAACTCACATGTTATCAGCCAAGTTCCTTGCTGGGCTTTATTGAAGGTTCAGGGTATGCAATTGCTATGGCAGCTTTTCCAGCAAGGTCAGCAGTTACTCAGGCATGTGGCAAAACATGAGAACGGTGAAAAACCTGCACACAAACTAACCTTGAAAGTGGATACTGTAGATGAGCTAGTATTTAACTGCACTGGAAGTGATGAGATCTCCTGTTAAATCACTTGAAATGAAACATACCTCTTAATGTGATGTACTTTGAAGCTTGCAAGCATTCCCTTTTAGGGAGCATTCCCAGCTAATGAGATTATTACATACTGCAGTTTCTTTCTAGTCCCTTTTTAGCGAGATCTTCTAAGCTGTGTGAAGCTGCCCTACTGCTACTATAACGCTATGAATTAGTGTGGAGACACAGGAATAGCCACTCTTGTAGACATCTGTCTGTTTTCAACAGACTGAATTCTGTTTTATTTATAATTGGCAAGTATTTGCTTTCTGTAAACAAATGATGTCATGCATGGAGCTGTGGCAGCCCAGAGAAGTGCTTTGATATTGGATAGGTTGAATAGGTTTACAGGGCCCGCAGTTCTTCAGTCACTTATCCCAAGAAATTGACAGTCCAAAAAAACCCCCAAAAAACCCCAAGTGAACAAAAAATCTACCTTGATATATGTCTGTTTCTGCCAGCTGTTGTATTTTACAGTTCCAGGCAGTATATGGTTTCTTTATGAAAGTTTTCACTTGCTACTAAAATAAGGAATCATTTGAATTATGGTTTTTTGACTTCCTTCCAGGCCAGTCAGAGTTTTTAACCTAAATATTTAACAACTGTTGAATTTTTTATATGCCTCTTCAGGCATAAGGAGAAAACAATACAGCAGTCAGTAAATGGAAGTTGGCAATGTGTGTTATTATGCTTTCGTGATGAGATCTAATCTTTTTAATAGGTTGGCAATACTGTGACCCTTTCACTTGATTTTAGAAATCCTCTGTAGTCCTTGTGACTGATGCAGTGTTGATATGTATTGAGCCAGTGAGACTCTAGCATCCTCTTCTGCAATGTCAACTAAATACACGGGAAAGTGACTTAGGAAAGTTGGCTCCGAGCTTTGAGGAAGATGGTGATACAAAACTGTGCCATGATACATTTTTGTTCTGCTGGAGAACTGTTGAAATTGAAGTGTTCTCTATTGAAATACGATGCGTCAACAAAGAAATTAATGTAGATATTCTGTCATGGGATCTTGCACAGGGTGGTGACATACAGCGCTTGTGCCAGGGATGGAAGATTGTGTTGTCAGAAATGGGTCCTTTGTACGTGTGGCCGCTGTTCATAGTTCAGGTGTTGCTTCACATCTTTACAGATGCTTAACAGTATGCTTCTATAAAACCAGTATGCTTTTATATAAACCAGTATCACTTAGACTGTAATATCTTTAACAGAAAGCTGTACCTGTGTGTACTGAGTACAGCCTTGGGTAAAATACTATAGCATTAGAACTCTAGTGTGGTAAGGAACCTACCAGCTAAACAAAGTCAGTTGAATATCAACTTATCAGTTAAACATATTCCCAAACTTAATTGGATCTAACACTTACTTTCAGGAGTAATTGATGTTTTCCCATAGCAAACACAGTTTTGCTTTACCAAATCCTGATAATGGGGGGTTTTAATGTTTAATACAGAAGCAGCTGAAGGCCTGAAACAGTCATTCAAAGAGGCTACCAAAGAGAGACTTGTGAGCTTGAAGAAGCTGCTAATAAACACAATATAAATTAATCCATGTACATTACTATATTCAGGAAGGAGGGAGGGAGGTTTTAACTTCAAGTAATTTGTGGTGTGCTTGTATTTGGCTGAGTTCAGTGTTACTGTAATAAGTATTTACTGTTAAACCATAATGGTGAATTAAAGTCTGAGCTTGTAACACTAATGTGAAAGTGATGGTGGGAAGACTAAAATGTATGGGTAGTTTTTTGGGGTTTTTGTTTGGTTTTTTTTGTTTGGTTGGTTTTTTTTGTTTTTTGGTTTTTTTTTTTTATAAAAAGGAAAATCCTTTATAGTGTGTGGGAACAAAATAGCAAAAATGGACAAGATTTCAGTAATTGATACCAAAACTTATTCAGTGTAAGTTGGCAAGAGGTTTCTTTCAGTGTTCCAAAATAATGATAATATATTTTTAAGTGATGTATTCATCAACTTTAGCATGCTTTGGTTCAAAGTCCAGAGTGATGATGCAACATTCTTGAACACTCATACTAATGCTGCTTTTTGTCTTTCTTACTGTATCCTCAGAGTTAAGAGGACAAGGGCAATATTGTCTGATCAGTTTTCAGTGATACAGAAGATTATCCAGTGAACACTTTGAAAATAAATATCATTTGATTTGTTACAACAGTATAATCATCAGCCCTTCAGAGAATTTTGTTGTGCTGCTTCTTGTAGATATAACTGCTCTTGTTGAAGTCACTGAGTTGGTCATATGACTAAACTAATGTAGACTGAGGATTTAACAAGGTATCTTCTCCAATATTCACATTCTCTAGTATAGTGTATTGACTCGTTAGCCTATTGCACTGTTTTTAAAAGCAAGAGACTGAAGTTCCAGAGACTACTTAAATTTAGTTCAGACTATAGCAGCTCCCAAAGAAGGGTAATGAGTGGGGTTGTGACTTCAAAGACAATTGCTTATGCTAGGAGTTCAAGTCACGAAGTGAGTACTCCTGCAGCTGGAAAAGGTGGGAGAACAGTAGCCCATCTCATCTGATGGGCTTTTCGTAACTGAGAGAGGAAAGTAAGTAGTTCACAAGTTGTGAACTTACAAGTTGCGATGGTGTTGGAGTTTTCTGAATTATTTTGTTATTGTGCAAAGCAATACCTCTAGAAGACACGACAGTGAGTCATAGCATAAGAACATAGCATAGTTAAATCAGCATTTTAAAGTAGAACTGCTGCTAGAAGAAGTAATCCTGCTTCCTTGGTGGCTGCTCTTCCTCTGCCATGGTATATGGTCCTCTGTGCAGCACACCAGACTGGAGAATACATGTGGCTGAAAGTCATTCCTCCTCATTCTGTTCTTTTCCATCTTACGTGTGAGCCAGGTTTTTGACATGACATATTTACAGGTTGCAATTGCTATCCAGTACTGGTCACTATGTTATCAGTAATTGAGTTACTAAAGTTATACTAGAGATAATTCACTTTGTGGTCAAGCAGCATTTTGAAGGATGCTTGTTCTTCTCTTCAATTTTCTCAGTCTGAGAATGTTATCAAAAAGATCCGCAGAGATCCTGAAAGCAGTCAGCTATTGCTCTGAGTTACAAGTTATGTTTTTAGTCTTGCCAGCTATGATTTTCATGCAAAATTAATGGCCCCTGGAAATGGAATACCAAGGGCTTGTTGAGAGAGAATGAAAGATTAAGAGGCAGACTAGTTTGACCTTGATGTAGCATTATACTTAAATTTGTGGTCCTAAGGACTAAGGAGGGGGTGTGCTGGCAGATAACAGTTGTGAGGCTTCTAAGTAATTGGAGAATTTCTAATACGCCTTTTCTCTGCCTGCCTAAAATTGGTCATATTAAAGTTATTTTATATGTAATGATGATGTCTGTGATACTGTTAAGGACGTGTCACCATGAGAAAGTTAACTGCAGCACAAGCTAGAATGAAGCTTCATAGTGCACAGAACATTCTGTTAATGCATGTGGAGATATTTCAGTCTGAAACACGTGTCTTTCTTTTCTCGACTTGCAATTTGAAAAGGTATTTTTATTTCTGTGGACTTAATTTTGTGTGCATTAATACTAAAATTACAGCTTTCACCAGTATTGAAACTGTCATGACAGGTAGCTTAAAGAGGACAGGTAAAACTTTGTGGTTGTGTGTTAGGTTATACTGTGGAGTACCAATCCTGAGAACTGAATAGAACAGATAGCTTAATACATTGCAGATATCAAGATTGTACACAGGGCTGGATTTGACATCTCTAAAAATACAAGAGTGTTCAAGGGCAAAGTTCCAAAATGCCATTAAGTCTCTAGTCCTGTGTGGTGACCCTTGAAAATACGCTACTGTATGTAGAAAGTCCTCATAAGGGGTAGCATTGTAGCAGCTGAAATTTCTATTGGCTCCTCACAGTATAGTATATCATCCAAATGTCATAAGAAGGGGCTATTTCAATATTGCGGAGTTATTTAAGACTCACTGCTGCCTTAGCCAAAAAAACCCTTGCTCTGGGACCAGTTCCATCCCTGAAGAGTGACAGAGAGAGAGAAATTTTCAACCACCCTTTCCTGCTCCAGCTGCCAAACCTCAGGCTCTCCCTGCACTGTTTGGACTGATCAAATCCTCCCTTTCACCATTGGCTTGAACTCGCCTCTTCCAAAGTATCATCTCCTTGATCACCTTCTCCCACTGGCTGGTGCCAAATTCCAAGTGCTCTCCTCGTTTCCCTTTCTAAACCTGCAGTCAAAACTCTTCAGCAGCTTTCAGTGTTGAATCTAGCTAAACATGATGTTCCATGAAGAAGCTGCCACCAGGATCAAAACAAGTACATTTTGTTATAAACACAAAGGCACAAACAGGTTTTGCAGATCAGCCATGCCTTTCAGGCTCCTGTCGGGATGCCAGTGTGATCCCTAAGTTTATGAAGTTTGCTGCTTCTATAATATAAAAGCTGTATTTGTTGAGGAAAGGCAGTGGTTTAGTGCTGCTGTTTTACTGCCCTTATCTAGTTCCAAAACAGCTAACTGAGGTCTTGATTTCTCCTTTCATCAGTGTTTAATTCTTCCCAGTGTTGGTGATGTCTTCAAGTCTAAAACGTCTTGAAGTCTTAAACCACAGCCTCATACTGAAGAAATTTAGGGAATTGTAGATGATGGGTTTGCTGTATGGGGTCTGCAGCTGGAACCACACACAACCTCAAAAGTGCTCAGACTGATTCTGGAGCATCAGTCTAGTGATGTTACAATCTCTGTGTTGGACCTTACAGTGATTGTGACATTTTATTTGGAACAGGAAGAATTGTCTCTGTGAGTGAAGCTAGAGGGCACTTCAGTGAGTGTTTCCCCTTCTGCTGTGGAATGCAGTCAGCACTGCAGTGACATGGTCTTTCTTCAGGTTGAAAACTTGAGTGACTTGTTTGAACTGCCTTGAATGTCTAGAGCATTTTTGTCTCTAATTCCCAATTAAATAAACCACACAACAACAAACCACCAACCTGTTCTCTTCAAGAAACTGATGAAAGCCTTCTGCAAAGGCACTTCGCTGGGGATGGGAGGAGTTAAGTAAAATATTAAATTATTAGAAAATAATCAGCTCTATTTCTACCTCATGTGTTTTTTCCCCTCCTTTTTGTTCCACCCACATGCTGCTAATTTTCATCTTTTCTTCCTGCACATCAAGACGTCAGAGGCTGCTTACAGAAAAAGTTGTTTTTCCTGAGTTGTCTGTGTGCTTTATTAATGCAGCAAAGATGACAAGAAAGGAGGGGAAGGAGGAGGTGGGGATGGGGGGGACAAAAGGATGAGCTCTTTTATGGTCTCCTACCAAAGGGTGACCATTTTGTTCACTGTTGCATTTGCCAGTTGCCATGGCATCCCCCTCTCACTCTACCCTGGAGGTGTATTCTTGATATAATTAACAGCTCTCCTCCTTCTGTCTCCTGCAGAAAGCAATCATTAAGTGAATATGAAGGGAAGAAAAGTCACTTTTTATCTTTACTTTGACAATATTTTTCATCCTACTGCCTTATCTCTTTTGGTCCAATAATGATGTTTTTGTGTATGGAGCATTGGTGGAATACAGCTGCTTGCGTAGAGCAGGATGTTAGCATTTGTGTAAATGGAGGATTTTGTTAGGTTAAAGTGCAGTTCAGTCAGATGTATCTAAACCTTAATTATTTTCTATGTGTAAAATTGTAATCTTAGGAAATAAAATTGTAATCTTAGGAAATAAAATTGTAATCTTAGGAAATACAAGGTTCTTCAGAATTGGGATCATGGATATTGCTGCTAGTTCTAATGTACCTTGAAGAAAACTTCCAAATGAGATTTCTTTCAAATATTGCTGCAGGGAGATTGAAGGAAAAATAATAATAGTCATAGTTTAATTAAAACACTATATTGAACAGAAGTTGGGGGACCAGTATTGTGGCAAGTGGCCAGTGTGTTGTTCCGCCAGTTTGTGTTACAGCTTCAAGGCTTTGTGATGATGCGCTGGTATTCATTTAAAAGGCACATCTTTTTGTTAGGTGGATTCTGACTTCAGTCCCCCTGGAATGCCAAACTGAGACACAGGAATAGATTAAAAAAACAAGAATTAAGTTACGTAACAGTTGCACTGTTAGTATCTTTCTTCAGGAAACTTGTGTTGGGAAGATCGTCACTTTCCCTTTCTATGCAACATCTGTTACTTTTTCGCACAGCCCCAGAGTAGTGAACTGTTCTAGGAACAGTATCAGAAGGTTCCTGTAGGATTTCTTTGTTTTTCAAAATGTGTTTTGAAAGCAACAATAAGTATGGTAATGTCATGGTTTAACCCCAGCCAGCAACTAAGCACCACGCAGCCGCTCACTCACTTCCCCTAGTGGGATGGGGGAGAGAATCAGAAAGCTAAAAGTGAGAAAATTTGTGGGTTGAGATAAAGACAGTTTAATAGGTAAAGTGAAAGCCGCATGTGCAAGCAAAGCAAACCAAGAATTGGTTCACCACCCACTTCCCATGGACAGGCAGGTGTTTAGACATCTCCAGGAAAGCAGAGCTCTATCACACATAACAGTGACTTGCGAAGAAAAATGGCATCACTCCCAACGTCCCCCCCTCCTTAACTACTTCTTTCCCAAGATTCCATTGGAAGGGTTTGTCCATAGCCTTCGAGAAGCTGAATGAACTCTTTGAGGAGTATACTGAAATAGACAATGTTTTAACAAATAAGGAGTCTCATCTTGTCACCTGCATAAGTCAGATTTAGCTACAATTCAAACAAACATGCATGCTAGCTATTCATTTAAATTTCAGCTTTATACAGACTTCATAACAACATTTTTGCTAAGTTTTTGAAATAGGATAAGCAGGTATTTATCGAAGTAATGTACTTTTTTACTTGTCGTCTGTGACATGTCATTTGGTTATGAATAAGCCTTACTTATTAGTTCCATCTATTTTGCTAGTATGGTGGTCAAGACAGAAGTAGCACTGCATAATCTTCAGTACCTCATCTTGTTTTAGAACATGCAGAAGGAAGTCCAATCTTGACTAGATGAACCTGTAATTACAATGAAAGATAAGAAGGCAGCAGATAAGAGTTTTCATCTTATTTCAGTTATATGCACTTGTTCCATAAGTAGCATCCTCATCAGCATAAGAAGAAGATTCCTTTCCTCTTGGTGACTAAAGCCACTTTGTAATAAAGCCACCATCTTTTAAACATAGTGGTGGTAACAGACACTTAGCACAGTGCAGTGGATTAAAGAGGGGGAAGGAGAATTGCTGTACTTTTGACTTAGTGCCACAACAAAATAGAAACTTTAAAAAAAACCTAATGAGAAACCACATAAAACACTGATAAAGGATTGTCACTGCTGCTCAGTTCCCTACTGTTTGTTTGTGGAAAATAGTCTTTATTATGCCTTACTGCTGGTACAGCAGTAGAAAGATGAACGTAAAGTGCTTCTGGCAAAGCCAAGACTTCCTGCAATGAGTTTTTCTGGGATTGTTTATCACATGCAGTTTTACAAAGCCTTGTGTTTTCCTGGAGGCCGGATGATGAAATGTGGCTCCATAAGTCTTGAGCAGTATAGTTACTGACTTTGCCCTGAACTGGAATTCTTGCCCCTACACTAAAACCAAAATCTCTGAAAAAAAACATGTGCCTTACTGTGGTGCTCATCTTAACTTTCTGCTTAAAGCTTTTGGGTGCTCTCAGTTTCTGGGTCCAGTAAAACATATGAAGCAGTTTTAAATCCCCCTTTTTATGGCTGTATGAGCTACAGAATACATAGTAGCAAAGGGTGGGGTTTTTTTTAATGCTTTGGCTCTCATTTTAAAGACAAACGTTTCTTCTCTTTTTTTCTTCCAACCCCTCTTTTGAGAAAAGAAAGTCATTCAGAGCGGTTTAAGTTGGGTTTGGGTTTTTTTCTCCTTTCAAGGTCTCTGTTTCATTGGGCTAAAAGAACCTGTCTATTTACAGAAGCGTTAGACAACCTTCATCTGATCACATGTGGAAGGTTCCCTTTAAGGCCATAAATATGGAAATCTTTGATTGCCATTCTTTGGTGTAAGGCTGCACTTTTTGACTATGCATTAGAATTTTTAGTCATGATTTTACTGAGACAGAACATCATGTTAGTTTCAGCTTTATTCTTTTGTGCAAAATAAATGTTACTCTCTTCATGAAGCAGGTTGATTCTCTGCAAAAAACCCAAAAAAATATTTTGTCCAAACCACAACTTCACCTGGAGGAACCAGTTCAAAATAAAAACTAATTTTTCTTGTCCCTGGCACAGCATCTTCATTTTGAGAAACATTAAATAGAAGTTTGGTTTCATCTGTGTGTACCAATAAGGGTAACTTTAGTCTCAACCTTTTCTCTTTATGTGCTTGATCACCTACAACTTACAAGATGGCCTTCTTTGTTTCAGTGTTTGTCCATTGCCTCCATTGCCTGGTTAAATGCGTATTGGCCAACCACTGGGGTTCTACCTGGCAGCCAGTTCCCAGGGGCATTCCTCAAACTTATACTGGGACATCATTCTCTCTGATGTTTTAGATGGTGGGATGGAGTGAACCCTTAGTGAGTTTATGTGACACCAACTTGAAGGGCATGGTCAGTATGCTGGAGAGCAGGGCTGCCTACCATTCAAAGGAACTTGGGTAGACTGGAAGATTATATTGAAGTACCTGAAGGTTCAACATTGAGAAATCCAAAATCCTGCACCTGGGGCAGAGTGATCCCTGTGCAACATAGCTGGCTGGGGAACAGCTCTGCCAAAAAAGATTTGGAGCTGTGGACAAAGAAGTTGAACACAGGTCAGCGATAGACCTTTATGGCAGTAAAGTCATAGATCTGGCTTTCTTCATCCTGGGAAAAAGGAGATTAATGGAGGGTGTGGGTATGGAATTGTCATCTTCAGCAGGGAGGAAGGAACCAGATGAGAAGCGCCATTTAAAGTTGCAGCAAAAGAAATTTGGATGAAATGATAGGAAAAAAGTGTTCACTGTGAAGGTGGTAAAGCACTGCAACAGAGGCCCAGAAAGGTTGTGGAATCTCCATCTGTTGTGGTTTGCTACAGCTGAACCCAGGACATTTGGTGGCATTTGGAACTGGGCTGGACACGGGCCCTCACTAAGCTGATCTGACTGAAGTCAGCTCTGCTTTGAGCAGAAATTGGACTACAAACATCCAGAGGTCCCTTCCAGCAGGAGTTACTCTATGATGTTGTTGTACTCCTCCTCTCACTAATCATTTTTCTCCTGAGTACCATTCAAATATTTGCTGAGTTACTTTCCAAGTGTCCTCTTTCTGTCTCTGGAAATAGCTGTGCATTTGTATAGAAATACAGTTAGAGATGCACTTACATTTTTAACAAATACGTACTTAACTAGTAGTACCTTCGTGTGTTTCTGATGGAAAAAACCCTAAACCTGACTATAATACAAGCACAGAAATGTCAGGTTCTACACAGTGTATTATGTAAGTTAATGAAGTGCTTGTGTGTGAGGGGTTTTCCCTCTAAATCACAGCTGAAGACATTTCCTCTAGTGATCTCACTTCTGGCTTAAGGCTTTCTTCTGTACTTTCCCTCAAGTTTGTATGATCCCATTTGTGAGTCTTGAGACCCTTAGTTTTGGAAGTCATGGTTTAAACATCAGAAACCTGTTCCTTTCAGAGGTAGAATAGACAATTTTTTGATCTAATGCGGTAATAGTTGGGAATATAGCTGCTATATTTTATTTTTTGTGTGCACATAGAATCTGGCAGGTTTTAATCAAATGCTTTTTAGAGATTGATTAATCAAGTTCAGGAACTTCAAAAATACATTCCACCAATTATTTAAAAAAAGCTGTACTTGTGTGCTTTCCACCTTTGAATTTTAAACATGTGTTTTCTCCAGCTGAGGTTTACTCTGTTCTGTCAGTGGAATTCTGCTGACTCTTCTGGCGTTGTAAGAAATCTTTGGTCATCTAGGACATAGGGCCCAATTTAATTTTAAATTTGACAGCAGAACTCTCTTTCTTACCTCAAACGCTCATACTCTTATCACCATGGTTAAACCAAATTTTTTTTCACAGTAGAGGTATGAGGTAGGAGTTAAATAGCTGAAGATTCCATTCAACTGTATCTTTTACAGTCCAGTAAGTCTGCATTGAATGTAGACCATGAAGAGCATTAAATAAATGTGTTCTCTGGCCTCACAGGCAAGAATATTTGATTGCTGATAAAAAATACAGAGAAGATACTCGATTTATGGGTGCTTTTGTTTCCCTCTTCAGTGAATTTATGTCACCCTTCTACCTTCTGTCTGTGTAATCAATGATACTGCATTAAATTCTTAGCTCTGGCTTCAGAGTGTCACTTTTGGTGTCCCTGTTATTTCTGCAAAAGCAACAGATCTTCCAGAGCATTATTCCAAGTTGGACACCAATGTACTCAGTTCTGCAGTTAGTGGGAATTTAAGATTTGAACTGATCAGCTGATAAAATAAGCTCATCACTTATTTTGCAAGCAAATAGATTTTTTTCTGCTTTCTCTACTTTTTCTGACATCATTCACTAAGAATAATGACTTTTAATAATTTGCAAATGCTCTTAAAGCACTGCAGATCTGTTTGTTCAGCTCAGGAGCTTGTCAGTGTATTTTTAAATGAAAGAAATGTGTTTCTGTTCATAGGAGTTTTGTAATTCATTCTTACTGATAGAGTTCAGGAAAGCATGTTATGTTGTGAGGGATTTGTTAAATAAAGTATTGTGAATGTGAATATGAATAAATATTCAAGTGCTGGTTTGCTAAATAGACCATAAAGAACAGAAAGATAATCCATAAAGGCAAAATATTTCTTTATAATAGTGATTGATTTTATATTCAGTTTAGAGATAGTGTCTTCTATCTACAAAAAGTTGTACTGCTCACAGTTGTCACTGAAGCAGGTAGCATATGCAGAATTACTATTACTGACATGTATTTTCTCACTGTCTCTGCCTGCCCTTTTTTGTTTTATGTAGTCCACAGGAGAAGCACCCATGACCCCTAAGCATACAAAGGACAACAGAGACAGCTTCTTCCCAGTAACAGCAACCACACTGCATCCTACCCCAGTGAATCCAGACACTGTGACTCCTGAAAATCTCCTGAGACTGAATGATCTGCATTCCAAATCCAAACCAGCCTCTTCCTCTTCTTCCTCCTCCTCCTCAGCATCTTCAGTGCCTCCATCCCAGGAGTCACACAGGGACACTGAGCATTTGCAGAGTCAAAAAGCAGAGACTGCTCCTAGCACAAGTGATCTCGCACGTGGTAAGTCTCGGGGAGACAGAACGTTTTGGTGCTAATTGGTTTGCCAAGGCCACATGGTGCGTCAGTGCCTCAGTTCTGATTCTGTCCCTTTTTCTGATCACTAGGCCACACTCAAAAGGCTACAGAGGTTTTTGTCTTGGTCCTGTATTGGGCACATTTGCATAAGACATATTTTAATTACTAGGATTGATTAAAAGAGTGACCACTGTCACATACTTGCATATGTAATCAAGTTACATACTTGCATGTGAAATCACGGAATAGCAACCTAAAAATAATTAGATGTTTTAAATAGAGAATTTAAGACTCTAGTAGCATAAAAATACCCATTTTTGTTTTATTCAAAGAGGTGAGGATCTAGTTCTTTAAAATACCTTAAATCTTTAAAAAAGGTAGAAGTGATTGCGATTGAAATAAACCAGTGGATAGCCTGCATCTGACTTGTAAGTGCCCGATTAACATAATTAGATGCACAGCTATCACTGCCCTGTATGTGTGTGTGGAGATACAGAACATTGTGAAAATTCCAAGATTCTACATGGTTCATAAAGTTAGTGTTTCATCACTGTTAATTTTCACATTTGAGAAGAGAAGCATCTGGTGGGACTGAAATGTTGGGAATATATTATTTATAGCCCTTGTATGGTGATATGCAAGGTTAGACTACAGAGAAGGATTGAAGAAAGTGAACAAATGTTAGTTATTCTGTAGCACAATTGTGTGGCTTGTTTAGGCCTCTGTTGTGTACTTGGTCCTATACAGTTTGTATAGATGAGGAAAGAAGTAAATGAGAATGCTGTCTTTTTCTTTACTGCTGTCATGGCAGGCTGGCTTGTTAGCAGTAGCCGAAGTCACTGTGCAAGGCAGTAGTGATCCACTTTGGGTTATGAAGTAAGATTAGACCCAATTTCAGACTTGCCTTAGGTACTCAGAAGAGGTGGTTGTGTTTATTTGTAAGACACTGTGCATGATAAGGTGGCAGAGGACCCGTACTTTAGCTATAGCTAAAGCCTATACGATATAGCCTGTACTTTCTTGCAATCTTAGCAGGAACATTGTCTGAAACGGTGGCTGCTGCTGCCTGTGCTCACTCCCATCTGTTCACAAGCTTGGGCCCTAACACTACTCACAAAATGTCATAGACAAATCCATAGAAGCCCAGATAAAGTTAGGAAAGAACCATATATATAATAGGTATGGTGGAAAGCGGCAGATCGGGATACAGTGGAAATAGTGCCCAGGTTTGTGATACTTAATGATGCATAAAGTTCATTTATAATGAATAGACTGTGATCTAGACTGGATGTTTTGTGACTTTTTTAAATTTTTCTCTGTTATACTTGTGGTATTTCATTTCTTTTTGTATGAAATCAGCCTCAGCATCTGAATGTACATCATCTGCTGCATTTGTCAGCAGTGAAGAGCAAATTAGGGAGAAATCAGTTTTCCCAATTTGCTCATTTCTGGGAACAGATTGAAATTTAACGTCCAATATTAGCAGTTGTTTTATAATGATAGAATTTTTCTTTTTCACAAATCTGGGAGAGATTGTCTTAGGATAGGAAGAAAGGCAAAGGGAGTGATAAGGATAGGAATGGCTTAGTCAATGTGTAAACCATGTTTGTTATTGTCCTTGTGAAGCTAAAGAATGGAGTTGCATAGTGTCATAAGATGTCTTGGCAAGCTTGTTCAACAGGGAGTAATTTGGGTTTGTGCCTAGACAACGGGAGAAAAGAAATAAATCCTCTGTGTAGCTGCTGTACGCTTACTAAAGGGACCAATGGTAGGAATGACAATGCAGATAAGAACTCATGCATTCTTTTGGTTTTCAAACAGAACTCAGGAGCATTTCTGCCATGCTGTCCTCGCTGCAAATTCCCACACTGCAGTGATAGAAGGTTGATTTTAATCTTTTAATATCCTAGTTTTTGTTAGGATTGTAACATATCATTCGTTGTTCTTTCATGCTATCTATGCATTGCCTTGGTAGAGGGAGATAGAAGAATTAGCTGCCAGAATTACACCCATGAAACTGTGTCTTAAAGATCAAGAGGCTCCCTCTGCAGAGCTCTTATTCCAGTGCTGAACGCATGTGTTGGATCTGGCTTTCTGGCTCTCAGACTTACCTGACAGGTCATTTCTCTAGCTGAGAGAGACACTAATTACTGCTGTGTCCTTTCTATTTCTTTTCTTCTTAATTTTCCTACCTCTGCATCCACCTCCTCTAAAAAGAATTACTTCTAGTTCTGCTGCATCCCTTTTTCTTCTGCCTTCCATTAGCTCTGTTTCTGTAAAAAGTCCTCCCATTTTTAGAGTAATCCATTTTCATCTTTATTTTGTCTCGTCACTTCGTCCTCTATCGTTTTGTTCATATGCAAGTATTCCACATCAGAGAGTACTAGCTGTTAATCATTTTCTGTGACTTCACCCAGAAAAAGGAATAGCTTTCCAGGCAATGTTGATTCTATGCCACTCATTTCTTATGTAAATATTTTAGTGATATTTTGTGTAGTACATGACTAACTGATACAGAATACAGTGTGATAAAGTCCAGCAGCAAAGTGTTGATGGTAGTTTCAGCATGAGAGCTTCCTCATTTATGCCTACGTTGAGGCTTAGCCTAAAATTTTCCCTGGGGAAAAATTGTCCTAAAATAGGGCAATTAAGATAAATCGTCTCCAGCCTGTCACATTCCTCCAGCATTGTACAGTTGTAAATTGCATGAAAAATCTTGACATCATCTTCTTCTTTGCTCTCCTTACTCTAATAATGTTTGTTATAAGGAATGAACAGGAAAACATTCATGTCTGAGTTTTGATGTCCAGTTTTTATACTTAAAAGTTATGTGTTTTGCTTAAAGCCAGCTATTTACCAAATTGGAATATAAAATCAGAGTAGAAGAGTAACACTTCCCCCTCCCCTCCATTCAATTTTTGTCTATTAAAGGCTTAAGCATTTCAATATAAAAACAAGGTCATGATATAGCTGTCCAAACTTAGAAATTCAGACCAAAGGAAGACAATTATTTCTGTATTGTGCAAGGTAGTTGCACTCCAGTAAGTCATGTGAATATTCTGCTTTGATTTCAGATGTTTGTTAGCTAGGTGCAACAGGGCAAGTAGTGGTGTAAATGTATTGCAACTTGTAGAATAGACTAGACTTCCAGAAACACAAGAAATGAATGCAAGCGAGGACAGTTGCATGGAAAGGTGAGTACAACTGTTGTAGTGGTGAGCAATGAAGTTAATTTGTTTAAATGTATGTAGGCAGCAGCAGACTTCCTAAAAGAGATGTTCAAAATAAAGAGGGTTTTGAAGAGATAAGTCCTAAGAATTCAGTTACAGTGTTGTAATCTGGTAGGCTTTTAACTGGCATCAGAGTTGTAAGAGAACTTTTAGGTGTACAGAGCATCTTTTCATGGAAGTCTGCAGCTTAGTTTATTTTAACAATTGGTACATCACCTTAAGTTAATCCTGAGTTCTCAGAAGGCTGAGGCAATTCACACAAGGGAGAGGGAAGTACTACAAAGAATGTCAGCTCTGTAATTTCACACTGACGGTGTCTATCTTCATATTATAAGTACATGGCACTTCAGTGTGATGCCTCACAGTTCTAGATATCCTGACATGAGTGGACATCCACAATCCCTGTTTCTGAGTGAAATAATGGAGATTGTACATTGTCATCATTAGTCGAGGTTAACCAAATACTGATCTCTGTGTCTTCTGTGTTTGCTTGTCATAAGTTTCTAAAGACAAACATGGATTTACGAGCCTGTAATTCAGAGGGACTGAAAACTTTCTGCTTACACGAAACGTCCAAAATACTTGGCCCTTTCAGTCATGCCTTATGTTAACTGTGGATTTCAATACAAGCTTTTGGATGCTTTTTATATGACTGGAAGTAGTAACATTCAGCCCTCTTTATTGCAATCAGTGTCTTACCATATTTTTTCTGCTGAATACAGAGCCATGCTTTAGAGCACAGAGTTGTTTTCAACAGATTGCTCAAAAACCCCTGAATCACAGAAAAGGTTAGGCTGGCTGAGGACCTGTGACCTCGTATGAGCCCTCTTCGTATAGCAGTCATCTGGCATGAGGGTTGTCTCTTCAAAGCACGTTCTACTCTTTTGTGTTGCTTGTATGCAACTTTCATCACTTTCTCCTTCATTTCCTCTGTTGACTTATGCTGGTTTTTGGCAGCTGTCTTCCTCAGTTTCCAAGGCTGAATTCCCCCAAGGCTTTAAAAACTCTTCTTGAAATACTTGTAACCCCATTCCTTTGGATAGGGTAGAAGCTCCTATCCACCTGTTAGTAACTGCAAAGTCACTAATAGAAATCAACTGGGCTGCCTTTAGCTAGCTCTGCATTTGCTGTCTCTGATACCATGTTGCTTCAGCCTCCTTGGCATTGATATTCTCACTTCCCTTTGTCTGATCCTTGCTTTTCATGAAGCTTTTTATCTTTCACAATGGGTATGCTTTGAAAACAACTTCACTGCTGAAAGTCAGCAGGGGTTTCCTCATTGAGAATGACTTCATTCTTTTTTGCCTAGTGCTCAGACAGTACCAGTCAGTCCTGTCTTTTTCTCTTCCCTTTGGGGCAAGTATGCTCATTTGCTTTGCTATCACAACAAACTCATGCCAGAAGAGGGTTTTAGTAAACTTAATGCCCATCTGGTCTTTACTTTTCAAATTCCTAAAGTCTTTGTTCAATCCAGTGCTGTGCAGAAGATCCTTTTAAATTAAAACTGAGATTGTTTTTATGTACCCCCGTTATATCTTATATCAGTAAGAATAAATAGGACAGGAGTGGCAGCTTCCCAGCTGTGGCCTGTGAGTTGTTGGTACACAGCCAGGGATTTAGTGCAGCCTGGGCAGGTTTGTGGTCCAAGAGGCTCTCTAGCACCGTGCACCCTTAGATCCTCCAGAAGATCCCAGAGAGTCACTGGCCTATGCATATCTTCTACTAAAGGAATACTGCTTTTGGAGACCTTTTGTAAAAGAACGTGGTAATGATGTTATACTGTTACAGTATGTTTCCATTTCACTAGTTTTTGATCACTGCCAGCAGCATAAAATTTACATATATTCCTGCACAAATGAAGACTGAAGAGAGATCTAGTTGTAAGCTTACTGCGCAGGTATTGTGTTACTTACAAAGTTCTTAGCAAATTGTGAGGTGTCATATTCTTCTAAGAGATGTTTCTGACAGCTGCGTTTGCTAATTGCATTGTGCTTAGCTGGCTATCAGGTCAAAGGAGGATAAAATACTGACAGAGAAGGAAAGATTTTACAGCTTCCATTAGGTAATGAGTACATAGCATTCAGGAATAGTAGACTGCAAGCGAGTGACTGGTACTATCCACTGGTGCTACCAAGTGTTGCTTTTCAAATAATGTGTGCTTGCTTGTCAGATATTAAACCACAAATATTAGTTACCTGTATTTTTATAGTGCCATTTGAAAGCTCATGTAGTTGAATATCAAACAGTTGTCTTTTTGACTTAGGCCCATACCTTTTTATTTTTATTGAAGTTCTGTTTTGTTTCAAAAAGAGAGTTAGTATTGATTTCAGAGTTTTGTGGTTTTTTTTTTTTTGTTTACCAACATGCTCAACAGCTTTCTGCACCTTTAGGAAGTTTGGTAGTGCACGAAGTGTTTTTGAACATAGGAACTCCACACTCTGCGGTTAGACTGGCCTCAGCATGGCTGTTACAGGGATCTAGTAGCTTGAGACTTAGTATGGGCCAGGGACTATTTCCAGGAAACACTTTCAGAGCAACCACCTGTTTTAAATGCATTCATGTTGCTCTGTGACAGCTGACCTCGGCATTAGGAAGCATTTGGGGTATGTCTCACATAGTTGTACAGTAGACTCTCAGGACCCCAGTGATAAATATAGCAATGTGCCATGCTATTACAGTGTGAACTTCTGTTCACCAGGCTGCTTGAATTTCTTTCATTTCAGGAGCAAGAGAACTTATGTTCTGCAGCTTTTCACCTCCAAAATTACTCTGGCACTTAATTTTTAACACATGGCTTTGTGTGTTAGCTTTGAATGTAGTTTCCCAAATTTGGTGTTTCAAGTCAAATACTTATTTCTACAGCTATGACTTGGTAGTGGGTTTCTAGAGAAAAAAAAAAATCATGGCAGGATATTTGAAATGAATTTAGAGACAGAAAACATGTAAGGAAAGGCTAGCACCTATACCTACCGCATCTGTGATGAACTAAGCAGTCTCACTGCCTGCTGTGGTATAGTAGCTCACGGCAGATAGAGCTTGAGAGTCTATGCACCCTTATTTCTTAGGTCAGTATCCTTAAACAAACTATGTTCAGCTGAACCAACTTGTGTTCCAGTGCAGTCTTTCCATTGACTTAGTAGCACAGTGTATGAGGAAACTCTGAGTTCCTTCAAATTCAAGCTTTCCGTGGCCTTTGCAACTGCTGTGTGAGGAAAAAAAGCTGTATTAATTCCCAGCACTCTGGAGGGTGAGGCAGATGGAGTACAGAAGATTAATTGTTTTCACATTAGCACTTTTCTTTGGAAATATGGTAAGATTACTGTGTCGGGGAGCAAAGATCAGATCCATTTCCATCACTATGAAAAAAATAGGATCTACCTTGAATGTAAATAAGTAACAGTCAGTTCTGTGAACAATTATATGTTCTTTTGATGACCATAAAAATACAAAATAAATCAGTTGTTACTGAGACCAGTTAAGTAAGTATTTCCTAGTGTCTGTAGGCACACAGAATTCAATCCTTACTCTTTTGAAGTTGTTGGAAGACAAGGTAGTACAGATTTGCTAAATCATAGTAATGTATTTTCAGGTTCTTTGTCTTGACACGCAGAACTGCTGGGGAGGGTGTTTTGTAGAGGGATGAAGGCAAGTGATGCAAGTGCTTTATTTAAGCACTTAAAACTGTTGCTTGTTCATTTCTCTAAGCATTTGCTTTTGAAATTATGTTAGTATTCTGTTCTGGAGTTCAAAGCTCAGCTTCTTCCTTTTTCCTATAATGAAATGGTGTTTTGTGCATGCAGTGTAAGTTGGGGTTTTTTTTGTATCCTTTAACATATCAGTGCTATAATATTTCAAACTGCTTTTGTCAGAAACTGGAAAATGGTTTTTCCAGGTGCTAGTCACATTTTCTGGGCTTGTCTTTCAGTTGTCATCTAATTGGTTTAGTGCATGACTAAAGGATTTTTTTTTTAATTCCACCTAACATTACAGCATTGTAAAACATTTTAATGTCTCTTATACCTGTCAGCATGAGGAAATCAAATGCTTAAGTATGCAGTGCAGTGCAGAGAGAGCAGAACAAATGTTTACTGGTTACAGAACTACTGCTTTTAAACTTTCTTCACATCTGCAGATCGCCACATGAATATTTTTGACGGTGTTATTTTTCACTTTATACACATCAGAATAGCAAAGTAAATTGTCTCGGTATAAAAATGGTTGCAGGGGTTGCATAATCTATATGTTTAGAATGTGTGTATTTATGTATATAGTGTATTCTCTGTATAAAGAGAGACTAAGAGAGAGAATATTAACTGTGATGAAGTCATGAACCCAGGCGCCCGCTATAGGCATCTGCAAACACTGGTTACCCTGGCAACAAGTGGAAAGAGGTTGGAGAGGAAAGCTGGAGTAGATTGTTGCATTGAATTGTTTTCAGCTTGTTTCTTCATCACTAAAGCAGGGAAATGTTGAAAGGTACGATGTCCCTCTTTCTATGTGTATACTATTTTATATGTATTTAGACAGTTGTTGGGAATGGGAAGGTTAAAAATACCCCATACTTGTCATTCAGCTCAATTGGAGACAGACTTTT
Source organism: Nestor notabilis (assembly GCF_000696875.1). Taxonomy (NCBI): domain Eukaryota; kingdom Metazoa; phylum Chordata; class Aves; order Psittaciformes; family Psittacidae; genus Nestor; species Nestor notabilis. Next base: position 35,106 of record NW_009925067.1, read on the forward strand.
CAATATAAATAATAATATGCATTGTAAATCTGTGGGGTTTTTTTCTCTGTGCTTGATTTTTGTGTGGTGTGTTGTGAGAGTACCCATCCCATCTTCAGCCTTGGAGACAAGTGACTTGCATATTATGTCTTCAGAAACTGATTTTATTTTAAACTGGGTTTGTAGAGCTTATGTTTGAAAACCTGCCAGGACTGTGCAAATACTGGGTATTGTCAAAAGATTTATTAACTGATACTAAATCTGAGCTTCTGAACACCTTCAGAATGTGCTGTGCTTATATGCTTGTGCTCTTGCGCTTGTGCTCTTGCACTTTTGCAGAATATTGTGGCTCATGAGTTAGTGGAGTCTTTATCTCCCTGGGGAAAGTTTTTATTAGAAAAACTAGGACATTATGTTCAGGGCTCTAACAGCATCTTCCACAAGACAAATATCAAGATAATCTCTTCAGAAATCTGTTTTAGACAAATAATGGGAGATCCTACTGTGTCTTTCTTCTTGATTACCTTTCTCTCTTTGACCCTTTTCTTCTGTAATGAAAAAAGATATAATAAAATATCTGTGCACTGTATTAAAGTATAAATAGTATAAATTATGAGATATACAGCAGAAACAACCAATTCTTGTAATTTTCAAGAATAAAGAAAAATATTTTGTTCATTAACTTTAACTTGGGAATAATGCCACTCATAAAAACTGCACAGTCCTAAAAGAATAAAGTGTATGACCCAGTCAGGGGTAGAAGCCAGTCACTGTGTATTTAACACCTCTGAGATCAAGGGATTGATTAACAGACAGTGATTCCTGATTTCTCGTATACTGAAAGACACAGCCTAATAGAATATTAACAAGTGTTGTTTCCAGAAGTGCAGCAATAGAAATACACAGTGTGCCAGACTCCTGCCCTTTCGTTTTCAGCCATTTCTACATTAAAAAGGGCTGACATAATTTTATTCAAATTAAATCTAGTTTTACTGAACTATAAAACTGGATATTCAAAACTTAACAAAACCAAGTATGTTATGGAAGATAGAGATGCATATGAGTATGCTGATTGCTCCTAAAAGAACAGAGACTGATACCAGTCTTATAGCATCTTCCTAGAAATAGGCTGCCCAAAACAGCTTTTGTCAGTGGGGCATAACTTAGTTAAAGCACAGCAAATCACCTTAAGCCATGGTGTATCTTATAATTAAACAGATTGTCAGAGCTCTTACTCTGGATGGTGAACTAGTAAGTAATTTAGTACCTGAGTGTGTACAAAACCATTCTCAGCAGTATAGCAGAGGCTGTAGGGTTTGCCGTTTATTTGTATAGTATGGTATCTGCTAAATTAAGTACTGTTTTGTATTCTTGGTTGTTAAGTGGATAAGAAAGATTCTGTTAGTACTTACCCTAGATACTAAAAACTGTGATTCTGGAGCATTGGAGTAAGTTAAGGAGTTGACTTCTTAGCTGTCTTGCAGGGTGATCTTCTGAAGTCATCATTTTTAGCTTGCTTTTCTTCAAGTGTTGATGTACATGTCTCTTCCTGTCTTTTGATCAAGTGTCTTCTAGCCATTTCAATGTGTGGTTCTTCTGGGTTTAGGCTACAGCTTATCTTCAGATGCTTGCAGTGTAATGGATATGTGTATATTGGCTTCGGGTCATGTTAGGGCTGATCCTTCTTCGTACAGTCTCTTGTACTTTGTCAGCATGTGGTTAAATCGTACATGTATCTGGTATAAACAGCAGGCAAATACACAAAATGATCCTTCAGCCATCCTCTGCTTCGTAAACAAGGAAATAGTGAATTACGATTTTCCTAGTTGAGATTCCTGTAGTTAAGTACTTCCTCCTGTGTTATTTTTAGGCTCATTTGGTCTATTAATACAATACGTGTATAGATGCAACTAATACTTTTCTACTTCCAATGCTGTGTTTTGAAGTATCCACAGAGAAATGTGCAAAAGAGTCCTGAGAATGAGAACTACATTCTTCTGCATTAGATGTTTCCATTTTGTGCTTGATAGTGAGTGAACATCACAGAACAGAAGCTGCCTGTGATTTGTGCTGTAGTGTGTGACCTTTCCTTTTTGGGAACTGTTGGAGAATTCTCTACAAGCAAACTCATTTATCCTAAGGCTTATATTGGCTATCAGCTACAAGTTTAGATGATGGGTTCTTTTCTTTACCAATGAAAATTAGCAGATGAAAGTATTTGCAGCCTGCTCTGGTAAGCCTTTTTTTGTACAAATTATTCAAGAACCCTAGAAAATCTAATCCTTTAAAAAAGTTGCATCTTTCAAACTGCATTGATCTGACTTTTACCAGGCTGTTAAGCTGCAATGTTGTCTTAAGCATTTTCTGCAAGTGAAACTCTTCTACAGGACAATTTTACTGTGGTAAATTCCAAGTTCTTATCTACACTGGTGAAGATGGTGAAGCGTTTTCAACACCTGAGGGGGTAGGAGTACTTTAGCAATGAGGAAAAGTTGAAATACATATTCCTTTTTAAGACCTCATGCTGTCAAAATCCTAAATTAATGTAGAGTGATGATGTAATGAACATATAAAGAATTTTAGACCAAGTTAGACTGTGAATATACATTTTACCTGCTCATCCATGATAGCTGCCTGTGCATACCTTAGGCTGTGGGAATACAAGGTGATTCAAATTAGACTGGACAGGCCTTTGTTTTTGAAGGATATCTTCAGTTTTATTGAAGAGTAAGAGCTTGTTTGGGTGTCCATAGCCTTGAGTGATTTGCTGCTGATTCAGTCTGCCCTTCCCAGAAAGGACACCAGTAGCTCTCAGCAGTTCAGTGAATTTACTCCTGTTCTGTACAGTATGCATCTCAGTGTGTAAGAAAACTGGTTTAACAATGCATTAATTGAAAAGCAGATACAGCTGGCGTGTAATAAAGAGATTCTACGCACACATGCATGGATTCTGAGTTACAAGCATCCCAAGTTCTGGAATTGCAGAAGGTGTGAATTTTAGACTAACGTATTTATAGAGATATAGTGGACTTACCAGTGAGAAGTTGGAATTTAGTATAACTTGATATCGGTTTCATAAAAACCAGATTTGCTTCTGTTACTGGATGTAATCAGTTTTACTTACCAGTAAGCTGCACTTCAGTGTAGCATGTATGTGTGGTTGCAGATCAGAGGGACCATTGTGCACAGCTGACTCGTCATTAAGGGTGATGGATTTTGCTCTGCACATGCACCAGGTGTTTCAACTTTCTTATCTCCAAAGGGGAACAGTCAGTTGCATGTGGTTTTGTTGCAGATGTGCAGAGATAACAAAGGGTCATACACAGGAATTTTTTCTTCCGCTTTTTAAATGACATTTACTAGCATTTACTTTTTTTAAGAGTTTGAATTGATGACACAAAGTATGACAAAGTTGGTAATGTCATCTTAGCTTGCCAGTACTTAATTTCACTCTGTCATGTTACAGAAATAGAGCAAGGGTTAAAAAACAAATCCTACCAGTTGGTTAGATGGCAGAAGGATTAAGGCTTGGGAGAGAGATCAGGATATGTCTTAATATCTGTGAATTGTATTTCATTACTGAAGAGGAAGAAGAGCTTGAAGTGCCTTTGGAGGGGCTTGGATTTCAGCAGCAGGAGTCACGGCTTTGTCAGCAGATGAAAATGGCAACTGTTGCACCCTCGCCAGAGCCTGTCTGCTGGCAAGTGGAATCAGTGACCAGCACAAATTTGGGACATGTTTGTACCCAAGGTAGGAGCTTTCTGCTCTTCAAAGGATTCTGAAAATGGGTGGTTAGATGCAGATCTAGGGATTGATTGTCTGGATAGCTGTGATTCATATTCCTCAGTTTCTCCACCTGCCCTTCAGTCAAGTATTCCAGAGTTTAGAGGCTTCCCTGACAATGTCCCAGCTTCCTGGGAAAGTGCCTTCTCGTCCCTTAACAGTTATTGTTTTTGATGCATGACTCACATGCTAAATACCATGGCATTAGAGCCAAATGAAAAAGCTCACATTACCAGGCTATCATGCTATGTAGTTTGTGCATCCTTTAAAAGGAGAATTTTTCTTTTAATTGGAGTCTTCTGTGGGGGCAATATGACAACGCTCCAGATGACACTGTTTGAATACTGAGCTGAAGGAAATTATTTTTTGTTTCCTCCTTATGTTTACTCAGTTTGAGTAAACATAAACCCAGCATTTCTGCAGTAAATGCTTTGTACCCCTCCTCTGCCTGCTTCCCAAGAGAAATAGGAGCTGGTGTTTTAATTGAGAAAGTGTAAAACTTGGTATTTCAGGCAGGCATAATCTAGATATTCATGTTTGGGATATCTCGTTTTTCTTTATTTGTTGAAAGGGAGATTATCCTGTGTCTGATTACTGCAGCATATTTGGTACTCTACTCTGAAATGATTGGCTGCCCATGGAGATGGGTCACTGACCTTGATGGAAAGCCGTGCCTCATCTGTTGTAGAAGCTCGTACGTTGTTGTGCACACTTGAAAAACACACAAATTCAATTTTACATCCCTTGGTAGTTAGTTCAACTGCTGGTGTTTTTTCAGGATAGCATCAAGAAGCTGGCATTTTATTTTGTTGTGTTTAAGTGTATGTGAATACCTGTTGTTATTATTATCAGTCTGAGATAGGCTGGTGTTTTCATTCACATGACTTCATATGAAGTGGCATTATTAGTAAGAAATTGAGAAATCTCTTTTAACAAATTCTCAGTTTTAATGTGAAAGTTGGTTATAGTTGTGTATATATTATTTTGTAATGTGATAGTGGCTAGAGAAGGGCTGGATCCCTCTTTACTTCATGAGATGAGCCCTGTCTGAGCAAGCTTACATTGGAAAGACCACAAACTGAGACACTTGAGAAGTATATGGAAGTGATACTAACTAATGCGGGAGACACTGGCATGAGCACATCAAGGAGAATTTTATGGCAGGATTTGAAGAGAGTAATGAGGAAGTTTTAATGGGTGTTACCATATATTTTTATTAAATTGTTGTGGAGTTGCTATCACAATAATTAAAGAAGCAACGCTATGGTGGAAGAAATTAAGATTCATGAGTAAACCTAAGTAGCTTTATTTGTTTCATTACAGAATGGAGAGGCAGTTAGAGAATGCAAAGATAAGATGATTGCATCTGAAACAAGAAGTGGGAAAATGATGTTAGCAGTAGCCTTCTAAATACATGTGGATGGGTCAGTGCCACACTGCCACTTGTCATGCTTGATCAGATTGAGTTTCTGCTGTCCAGTAAGATTCTTTTTTTAGAATTATAGCTGGTTTCCAGTTGTCATTGTAGAATTTTGAGGCACTTTGTTCTTCTGTTTCTGAGTCTTAATTAACACAATGCTTGAAGAAAGACCTTTTGAGCCAGCCATATGCCTAACAATGAGCTGTTCCCTCTTGTTTGTGAAATCCTAGATAGCTTCCTAACATGTTTTTCCTTACTATTTTCTGTTTAGCCTCAAGTTCCAAACCTGAACTCAGCTCCAGTTCACAGACTTTGGGAAGTCAGCAGAACAAGACAGATGGCACCCGAGTAAAAACTCGCATTCTGCCCAACATGCCAAAGCTTTTCATACCTTCATCTGTCACCAAGTTTCCACCTGAGATCACTGTCACTCCACCCACTCCCACCCTCCTTTCTCCAAAGGGCAGCATTTCAGAAGAGACCAAGCAAAAATTAAAGGTAATAAAAGGGAAACAGTAATTTTTTAGATTGTTTTTATCTTAATTCTCCCCTTAATAAAATACTTGTATGAGAGGAGCAACAGTTCCTGACCCGGTTCATAACCACAGATAGTATGAGCAGTGGAAGGTGATGCTAGCTGTTACCAGCAGGAGCCAGTTTTTAAAGACTGGTGAAATACTGGCCATGGGTGAAATCATAGCTGTCCTAGTCCCTTATCCCTGTTCTGAGGGAATTAGAAGGAACTACAAAAATGGGTGAGTGAGCTAGTGCAGCCATTGCAATTCTTAGGCTAGTAGAAGCTACCAGAATATTGACTGTGGGGAAGCCTACTGGTAAATGTTATGCTGTTTCACATTAGGATGCCATATCTCTTATTAGAAGTCAGAGAGCTACTGAATGTGAAGGTATAGCAACCAGTGGGCTTTTATCCCTGTGATCACGGGTTTATCCTGATTGTTTAGCAATATATTCTCTCTCTCTCTTTTTGGGATCAGTCTGCTATTTTGTCTGCTCAGTCTGCAGCGAATGTAAAGAAGGAGAGCCTTTGTCAGCCAGCTTTGGAAATCTTAGAGACCTCAAGCCAGGAGTCCTCACTGGAAAGTGATACTGATGAAGATGATGACTACATGGACATATGAATGAATTCTGGCCATCATCAACATCAGCCATATAATCATTCTTGTTGCCAGCATCTCTGGCAGTTGCAACATCTTCGCTGGCATTACTCTCCATTCAATTAGCATCACTGTGTTCTTCACTTTCATTACCTTTTTTATCACTACTACCACTTGTATTGCCTTCAAAACCTTCGCCATTCTCCTCATCATGGTGCTTGATGGAAAGAACAATTGTTTACCAGGCAATTAATTCATTTGGACCACGCTCTCATCTCTACCTTCAGTAACACAAAGATGTTTTGTGCTGCAATTCACATCTCTCTGGTGTTCCTGCTTCTTCAAACCAGAGCCTTGGAAGTCACTCCGTCTGTTCACATTTTCCCGACTAGTTAAGTTTTTCTCACAGTAATTCAGCAACCTGTTGTCTGTCTAGCCATGCCATGATTAGTCCAACAGCTCTCTTTAAGGTGAATGGAGGAGGAAAAATTTGCTGAGCTGGTGGAGGTTTTAATTGCATCAAGAAAGTCTATGGCTTTGTTGTGAGGCCAAAAAGATGAGCTGAAAGTCTGTCAGCTCCTTGGCACTGCTGGGTGCTTTGTTGGAATTTGACTGTAACAATAGGCAAAGAACCATCTTTTCCAGGCAGACAGAGAGGTTGGCTTCCTGTTTGTACTTGTTTCACACCAATGTATGAGGTCCAGCAAAAATCATCTACCTGAGTGTTGGGTTAAAGAACTGATCTTTCCAGAATTGTCTTACAGTCCTTTCTCTTCTAATGCCTTGGACAAGCATTTTGAATTGGGAGTATATGATATTTTTATGGAGGTATTGAAAAAACTTGAAAGCTTCCAATACCATTTCGATAATGTCTGTTTTTTACAGAATGACATGAAAAGGTGTTTTTTATCTATCTGCAGAGGGACTGCTCACAGTTATTTATATGAGAAAATAATGGTAACAAAGATCCTTGGTTTTTTTTTCTACTGAATGTTAACTTTGTAAAATAATGACTACAAACCATGCAAAAAAAAAACAAAAGTCACACACTATATATACACAGGCGTGCGCCCACACACATATATATATGTGTATGTACATATATGTATGTATATGAAAAAAGAAAATGCATACAGCTTGCAATGTCGGATTTCTTTGTGTTTGGGGGAGGTGGTTTTCTGTAAAATGCAGAGCTTTGTATAAACTTTTGGGTTTTTTCTAATAAAGTTGAAATATACTGTTGTCTCTGTTACTCTGAGAGGGCAAGGTACCATGGTGCTGGAAAAAGTACTACTCCTCCCTTCCTTTTGTTTCTTGGATAAGAAAGTAGTGGAGGAAGGAGGTGGGGGGAGTGGAAGCCCCGTTTTCTGAAGGCTGCCAGAGTTCTTCAGATTGGTTTGGTCTTGTGTGACCCAGAACCCGGGTCAGCCAGTGCTGCCAAGATTGCCTGCCGTGGGTTCACTTCCCCAGTGAGACATGGTCTGAGTTCTTTTTCACCTATCTGAGTGTCTTTGAATGCTAATGAACAATATAAGGGTGAAGACAACGCGTGATGAATGGGATCGCATAAAGTATTTGGCTGTACAAATTAGCATTTAATCTACTATTACAGTGATCACTCTCATTCACTGTAAGAATGATAAATGGACCATGGATAAAAAGAAGCAGCATCATGCTTTGTATTGCAAGTTTATTCTCATAGTCTGGGTTGTTTGTTCTGAACAAAATGTAATTTATAAGCAAGTGAGCGTGCCATATATCCACTTCGGGTGTATTAGCAACTGTTCCTGTAACCTGTGATAGGTGAGCTGAATGCAACTGATGTGGAAAAGATCAGGTAACTGAATAGTAAAAGGAAGTGAGTATTTGCAATAGTCATACATTTTCAGTGTTACTCTTTAATTTGATGTAAGTTATTATAAATGCAGTGTATAGCATACTGTATATTCATTGACTGGTAATAGGCTAAGGTAGCTGTAGATAATCATCTTTATTTTTTTAGAAGATAGCACAGGAAAAAAGTGGTTGGTTTCTTACTGAGAAATGGAACACAGCTCAGAGGATGTAGTTCTCAATAGGGCTTTTTCACCCAAGTAGAACAGACTACATAAGCTTTTTGGCTAATGTATATTCTTAAATGTATGGCTAACTTTAACATCATATTTAAATTCTCAGGTCTCTACTGCTAGCATGGTCTGATGTATGGAGACAAAGCATTTGATTTTCTTACTTGAGGTTTGTTGTTTTTTTTATCCAGAACTTGCTAAAATGTCTGATCTTGAGCTTTCTTTTGACTTCTGGTCCTGCTTTTTGAGAAGGATTTAATTTTTTGCTGGTTAAGGAGCAAAAACAGTACGTGAAACTGTTCCTGTCAATAAAGAAAGCTAAGCTTTGCTGATCTGTCCTAAACTCATTTTAATTTTCAAACTATGCAACTTGTTATATCCTATATTCAAAACTCTTTACTTTTTTCCCTTTTTTAATCTATGATCTTTTATTCCCATTATGCTCTTGGGTAGCTCAAGGTTTTTTATTCAAGCTCAGGAAGTTACTGAGACCAAATTAAACAGGCCACCTCCTTCAAATCCTGCCCTTCTACTAATGACTAAATAGTGTGTTGCTCAGCTGTGGCCATCTTCCACAATGACTAAAGGAGCTATTCTTTGTCTAATACATTCTTTTGTGAAACCATCTCTCCTAAGTACAGTTTATGTAGTTCTTCAGTTCAAGAAGTGAAGATGCCGAGTGAAGATGCTGAGGTCACTGGATGCGTCGACATACAATGTTTGTCTGAGGCACCATCCCTAACGGTACTTGGAGCAAGAACTTCAAATCCTTACAAACAGAAGTGTGCATTAATATGTCATCTTCTGAAGCCTGGCAATATAATTTTGTGTAATTTTCAAGGGAAACAAAGGTGTTATGGTAAAACTGCAGTTAGCTATGCGTTTACTTGAAGGAATTTCCTTGATTTCAGTCTAATCCTAATTGTAATACTTGAAATCCAAGTATAGGCAAGGTCCAACTTCACCATATCAAATGAAATGTAACGTCTGTCTTCAGGATTTACAGGGTAACCATTGCTTTTGAAATCTCAGTGTTCCCAGGTTTCTTGCTCATGTGCCAGACAAATAAATGGCAGCTGCTGAAGTGTATTGCTTTTGTATTTCTTCAGTTTGATTTGGTTTTTCTCTGTGAAGCTACAGGGACAGGAACATAAGGTCTGTGACTGACTGGGGTGAGAAGGAGGCTTTTACTTCCCCCCCCACACCGCCATTTCCCTCTCTTTTTTCCCTCCTGTAATTGACTAAAAAGCCAATCCTTTTTGGCTGCTGAAAAGCCAAACTGTTAGAACTTCCAGGCAAATAGCAAAAAAGGTTTTGTTCCAGAGAAAATGGAAAACGAAATTATTTTGAATTGGATGCTAGTAATTTGTGGATAGGTGATAGACTTTCTGTGCTGTTACTGGGCATTGGTTTTACACATGTGAGATATCTTTCACTGATCACCATTGTTAACATATGTGGTACTGGGATTAGGCAGTGTTTAATGCAGTTGCATTTCCTGGCACAAGGTTTATGTAATTTATGTATAGTTAAGACCATCAAGTATTTATGTCTCTGAGGTAAGCACTAATGTTTTACTAAGAATAAATTTTGTTGGGCCCAGCTGTCATTGGTGGCTTCTGCCCACTGTCTGAAAAATGCTGTTCATTTCATTTCACAACCAAAACATTGAATCAAGGAAGAAACCAAGTATCTTCCTCAATTTTATGTTGTGCTATAGTTTGTAAATTGTTGTCTTTTGGTTATTTGGGGTTTTTTGTTTTGGTTTGGGTTTTTTGGTTTTGGTTTGTTGTTTTTGGGTTTTTTAATTAGAATTAGGTTTCCTCATAAATAATGACATCAATGTCTTTTACAGCCAAAATAAATACCATATGGTCAGGGAGCAAGGGACCAGGAAGAGATGAGGAAGGTGTGGCAGCAGAAGCTGATTAGGACACAAAACGAACTGAGTGGAAACAGAGGGGCCAGGTGAGAATAAACTAAGTCTTACCATTGAGGGTAGGGTCAGATTGTTAAATTCATTACTCTGTTTTTGGCAGTGGTACTGATATTCCAAGTAAAGTGAAAAATCCGTGGTGTACATAGCTTGTGTGCAGTGTTATCTACCAAGCAGAGACCATTTCTGTTCTGCAGATGCTTGTTGTATTTTTTAAGGAAAAAAGGTGGCAGGGTAAATTAGTTGAGATGCTCAGAAGAAAAGGCAGCAGGCATAGATTTTGTCATCTCTTACTTAGTCATGCAAAGCTGGGATGAAGAAGCTTTGTTCCTGAAGGTGAAGATGATGGCAAGAACTTCAGTGTAGGTGTTGCGTGTTAATTGCTGTCTTTCCCTTTCTTCTAGCTGATGACTAGGAATCCACTAATGTTAAGCTTTGAAGCATGTGTCAGGATTTTGGGAGTAACCTTGGGGTACTGCATGTAGCACAGGCTGTATGAGCCCAAGTTACGCCTTTGTGAGAACTCCCTGTGGGACTCTGAGCTGTTACTGCAGAGCACAGTGCAACAGGTAGCATTGTGAAGGATGACGGACCAGCATGTGAGGTTTGTTGGCATCTGGAGGACAACTTCACTTGAATGGCTCTTTCATATTAATACTTGGTGACTCCAGGTAAATCTCACCAGATGTTTAATGACATGTCTCCTTGAATAGACGTCTTTTGTTCTGCTGCTGTTTATCTAATACATGTATGAGGATGACACCCCTTCAGCAAGCACTTGTTAGTCAACTCAAGAGCTCCTGTTCCACACTCTTCAAAGCTGTCTTAGCTGCACTGAGGTTGGTGAGCTCTTTGTTCACATCATGTGAGTATCTTGCTGCCCATGGATTTCTTTTGTCCACAGCTGACCCTTAAAAAAGAGTTGGGGCCTTAGAGACTATATATGGAACATGCATGTTTGTTTGATTTCTGCCCCCACTAACCACAGGCCACCTCTACCAAGTGCATGGCGGTCAATCCTTGCAGAGGTTCTGATGCAGGCTCAGACTGCAACCTTGCAATGCTCACATACAACAGCACATTAACTATGGATGTCAAGGAGCTTTTCTGTGTATTATCTCAGAAACACCTTCCATCCTGTGGATGGATTTATTCCTAATAAAATGACATGTATAAATAAGAAGGCAGCATGTGGTGGGTCTGTCTGGAGTGCAATCTCAAGGCTGTGATCACATCTCGATATAGCCGTATGTTTGAAGTTCATCTTGTCATTTTGGGAGCTACATTGTCTGCTCTGGTAGCACTAGATGGGGCCCTAAGACAGAGAAGAAAAAGGGAAAATAAAGAAGCCGGGGGGAAGAAGGGTCAAAACGACCCCCACCCCAAACCCTAAGATGGATGACCAGGACCTGTCTTTAAACGTCGGAAATACTAAATTACATTGCTAGTTTTGACCACGCTTACTTTTAAGGGCCTTCTGCTACTGTCCTTTTCATAATGTATAGTCTGGTTCAAAGCAGAGGGAATGAGAATCCTCATAGTCTGTTTACAAGATTCTGTCCCATGTTCCTGGCCATAGCAAAAAAAAACAACAAAAAAACCCCCAAAACCTCACCGTTTCCATCCTACAACTTAGCAGGAAAACAGATCCACTATATAACTGCTTTTCACATGAAATCTGTTGCCCCCATAGTGGTGTTATTCCCTTAATTTTTTTTTTTTTTATTCCCCTATAAAAAGCCTCCTGGGTTTTTTCCATTTTCTCAATATGTAGCAAATTATAATGGGGGAGAGAAAGAGTATCTTTTGGCAGTTAATCTTGTGTAAAAGGACTCAAATAATGCTTTCAGCTTTGTCAGTGTAAATCCTGATTAATTCAGTCCTATTTCATCACAGTGGCCTGGGGTTTGTACAAGTGTTACTGGGCCCAAGAACAGTGACAAAAATGTAACCCAGGGGTCTGTAAAGTGTTTCGAGATAGTTCTGTTAAAGTAAGGTTCTCATTAGGGACAAAAATGTCTATGAAAACGATGGAAGAAATGTATAGCTTTCAGGCTTTGAAAAAATGTTGTATACAGTCTCTGTTATCTAAAGTACCCAGGAGGAAGGATCAACTGCTGTAGTCATCTGGCAGAAATGTACATGAAATGGGATGGGGAGATGGAGCCAAGGCCACAAGCTGACTGCAGAATCAGAAAAACAAAGTAATTTCCACCAAGGGGAAAAGTAAAATCACACTTTTGTCTGCATTTAAGGTTTATCTGCGGAGTTAAATGATCGTATGCATAGCTTGGTACAAAAGCATTAAATTATATAATCCCAGTGGGAGGAACACTTTGCAAAGTCTCTCTAAGTATGTTGTCTTACTAAAGGAAACTGCCTATCTAAAACCATATCAACATATGTGGTAAAAAGTAGGTTTTGCCCTCAGATTAGACATGGATATCTCCCTCTCAGTTTTTCTCAGCCTATTTTTTTCTCTCCCTTCTCTTTCAGAGACCCTGCAAACAACAGTGAATTCCAGTATAAATAGAATATAACAAAGTTCATAAATAAGCATATGAGAACTGCAGTGGAATGGTATTCATATAATTTTAGTTAGAGTGATGTTATTCTAACAATGAGTGAAAGGCCATGTAGCAGACAAAGGTATTTTAGACTTAGTGCTTCCTGTGTTAATGCTTAATTGTTCTGCATAACTACAGTTAACTTAAGAACCTGTCCTACTTATCGACATTCTTTTACTCTCTGAGGTATTTGGCAGATAAAGAGGGCTGTTGACAAGAAATAATAAGCAACTGAGTTTCATTTGCAAATATGCATTCCATGAACTATTATCTAATACAGCACTGAACACATACTGTTCAGTAATAATTAGAAGAGGATGTGGTATGAGCAGAAAAGCTTTATACTTTAGAAATGTTCTTTGATTCCTTGTAATGTCAGTCACACCAGAGATTTAATTTCCTTAAGTTACATACTAAAATGAGTTACATTTTCTCTTCTAAATGCATGGATATATATAAAATGTAATTTCTTCAATAACATTGCAATGAAAATTTTCTTTTCCCCTTAAGAGATGGCATTAGATGTGTTCTCAAAGAATACCTTAACTTGTTAATTGAGCTGCCATATAAAACCGCCATCCTATATGAACATCAGAATGCAGTAGTTTTGAGTGTGGAAATTTGTCACTTAGGAATGTCTAGACTGTATATTTGATTTCCATTAAGTCAGAATGCGTTAGGGGAAAAAAAAATGTTTAGAAATTCATAGTGGAAATTACTGAGCTTACATCAGTTTGCAGCACTACACCCTCAAGTAATCAGTGCAAGTTCCAACAAATAACAGTGCTGCTGTGACTTTCCCAATAGACAGCACTGCTGGAAATGCTTCCTATACTTAATAAGTAAATGGGCTTTCCTGGGAGCAAAGCAAGGAGTCTCACAGCAGAGAGCACTGGTACAAGATGTGTGGTCTCACAGCAGAGAGCACTGGTACAAGATGATTTTCAGCTTGGCTTTCTTGAACATAACGACAGCTTGGGATTGCACATCATAAACTACTGCTGGAAAAAGAAGTGCAGGAGTTTCCAATTGATAACCTGGGTTCCTTGATCCTCTTGCTTTGCTAGCGTAAAGAAGCCTTTTAATCTGCCCATGCAGTTAGAGCTACACATGAGCATCTAGGCAGAGCTGTCAGTTCACATTTTAATTGTGAGAAGACAGACATGGGTCTTTCTTCAGAAGCTGAATAAACCGAGTGCATGTACAGGGACGTTCTTGCATGCATCCTGATTCTTTTCATTGTCTCTAAAATCAATCTTCAGATGAACTGTGCAAAGATTCTCCTACAGTGAATGGCAAATTCTGCCAGGCCTGTACTTTTCTTTGGAAATTGATAATTCCAAAGCAGGTTTTCTCCATGTGAGAAGGAAAATGAGAAAGCAGTGCAGGGTTAGAGTCATTTTAATTCCTTGATGTCCTCCACTGCTTCCACCTCAGCCACAAAGATGTCCCTGCTCCACTGGGGTGGCAGGTGCTGAGCACTGCAGCCTTTCGTCTGCAGGAGCAGAACACTCCCCACGCTGAGCCCCTTAGACGTGTGTATTGGCAGCTGTGAGGGAGCAGACACAAGGTCTTTTAACAACTGCACATAATTCAGGTGACTGCTCTGGAGATGCTAATGTCTAACTGAACAAGTTCACTTTTAGACAATTGATAATTCAATTAAAATGTAAGAGAGAGTAATAGTATGTGCTTATATGCACTCCTGCGTTTGCTTTCTTAATAAGATGAACTTGCCATTTCAGTGAAACTCAGAAATACTTACATTACCATTCTAATTCCTGGTTTGTGTGTATGGTCACATTTCAGTAATGACAACTCAAAGACAGTGCAATGTAGCAACTGTCATGTTATCTAGTACTATAAAGACAAGTAGCTGAAAAGAATATGAAAATAGGGAAATGTTATTTCCAAGTGCAGAGTGTGCTGAGGAAGAGGGAGAGAGGAGAAGGATGATGTTTCATCTAAAATATGCGCCTGGTTCAATGAGGTACCTAAATACAAAACACTACTACTGATTTCAATGAAGATAGCAAAGGGCATCGTCAGCTATATTTCACCCTGGGCTTACATTGTATACAGTTCCTCTAGTGACTGAAAGTATTTCTACAACTAAAATTTCCATCAATAGCATGTGCTTTAAAATAAATACATCTAACTTCCTTAGTACTCACAAATGCAGAAGTTCACAGTTAACCACTGAAAAGTGCAAAAGGCCGAAGAAAGGTGGAAGTATCTTCACTGCTAAAAATTTCAGCCCAGATTAAATCTGTGGGAAACTGAGTGACTATGAAGAATAGGCTTGTGTATGATAGGGTGTACAAATAAAATGACAATGTAATGTGAGGGTTTGACAACAAATCAATCAGAAAAACCAAGAACAAACCATAGTTTTAAATTTGCACTGTGTTATTTGAGAGCAGTCCTAAGGAAATCAAAATTCACCAATTAACTCTCCCTGAAATGATGATGGCTAGGGCATATCGCTGAACTTTAGAGAGCAACTGCTGTTACCTATGTAAGTTCCGGGAAGGGAGATCATAAAATGAAGTTCCATTTGGTGTTACCCATCTTACCCTGGGGCAGGATATTAGCAGTACCATTTTCTTTAACAGCTTTTCTTCCTCATCCTCAGTGGTTGATACTGCTCCAGCAAGGAAATCCTGGTGGGTTTCAGAATAACAGCAGCAGAACTCATGATAGTTACTGCATATGATGGACTAGAAGCTGGCTCATTCTTGGTGAGTTCTGTATCTGGGCTTCCCACACCTGTGTCCTAATAACACCACTGATCTATTGGTCAAAAGAGCTGAATTGTGCATCAGAGCGTTCCCACTTGCTGGTAAGTTTTTTAATTACCCTTTATCTTCCATTTTCTATGCCCATAAAATGGAAGCTACGTGTCCAAGTTCCCACCCCAAATGGCCACTGAATTTGGAGCAAAGACATTTTTATATATCTGAAATGGTTTATAATTTTACCTTTTGACCAATTTTAATTCAAACCATGGATTTTTTCATTTTTGAGTGAATGAACATTAATAGCCTCTCAGAACAGATTCCATAGTTGAGTTAAGCAAGAGCAATACATAAAGTCACCTGAGTTTTTATCATGATGTATAACAGAGAGATTCCCTTCAGCAGAGTTCTGGAGAAGACTGACGTCTCTTCTCAGTTAAGTGTAGAATATGCTTAGTTTTTTGGAGAGTCCTTGGCTCTGCTTGCTGAGAAACTGGGATAATTCAGTGCAGCAAAAATAAGTCTTTTTTTCTAATCAAGACTTACTTGGATTTTTCAGTTTTTTCCCATTCCCCAGTTGAGATTTCCTGTGTCTTGTAACCATTTAACAATATGTTACTAACCATCCATTATGTCCTGCTTTATTCTCTTTTAGATGAAAGAGCCATGTAAAAAGAGAATTCACCAACCCCTGTGACTGAATTTGAGCGATAATGTCAATGGAATTAACACACTGCCATTGTTGAATGGTCTCCTGTGGCTATATAAACATCAAGGTAACACATTTCCAAAGCAGAAGACATCACTGCTGTGGTACTGCTGATCTGTTGTTTTGAGAATATTTCCTTAGTGATGTAGATTTCCTACTGATGTAGATCTACTATTTTGCCTGGTGGATGATGATGTTGGGAGAAAAAGAGAAAAGAAAAAGGTTGATTTTTGCTGAATTTTTGTTTGCTGAAGAAAATCTATTACATTTTTTGGCTAAACATGGAATGAGAGCCCTAGTACACTGAGGTTTATTTAAGATGGCCTCTTACTGGCAAAAATGTTTAAATGACAGCTGTCTTGAGGACCTAATTCCATTTCTGAAGAAGACCTTTTGGAAAAGCTGGGACAGAACTGCCTTCAGGAAACCTAGGATTCTTCAGCCTGAGCAGAGTTAGCTCAAGAATAATTGCCTCCCATACTAGCTTCAGCCATTAGCATAACTTTCATCTCTGAGAACTGAAATAGTCTGACGCTTAAGTACCTTTGGTATGTTGCTGAGTAAAATGTTAGTAAGATGCAAGTTTCAGTTTTAACTTCGAGGCTGGCAAACAAATTGTGAGGCCAGGCTAGTCAGAAAACCTTTTAACTGTGATAATTCCATTCTAGGCTCATTGTCATTGTCTCACCTAATGCAGGAGACAACTGATGTGGATGTTGCACAGAAACTATAATTCCTTGTGTCACAAAACCACTGCATTACAGAAGCCAGAGCTGGTCAGTTAGGACATGCAGGTAACAGTAGTGATTTTGTTTATTATGAGTTTCCTGATCCTGGTTGCAAATAGAAAAAGAACCTGTATTTCTGCAAGTATATTTTCATTTGTCTTCAGGCAAGAAAAAACTTGGTCAGTAAGTGCTAAACCAGAACAGAACCTGGCAAGTTCCCTTCCTAAACACCCCTTGTTTTGTGAGTTTTGCTTCTCTCCAGTCACCTTTAAACAAATGGTGAGTGGGTTTGCTGCATTTCTACGAATTGGAGACCATAAGCCAGGTTTTGAAAGGTGGGAATTAAAGGTTGACCTCAGCAGGCAAAGACAGATGTATCCCTCTCTAGAATCCATTAGACATACCCACTGCCTCTACCAGACCTGGAAAAAAAGGCGTCAGTTTGCAGAGCTGAATTTGGCACTTTCATGAACATTAAGGCTGAAACAAAAGAGAGGGAGATATTGTCCATCCGCAGAATAGCCCTGGGTTAGATTCCTCAAAGACTTTTCAGCACAGGAAATGTTCTGTTTCTGCACTGCTCTTGAGTACCAAGGGGTAGAAAAGAAAGCTGCAATGGAAGGAGGGAGGAGCTGCCTGTGACAGGAATTGTCAGGACATGGAAGATGACTTGGGTGAATTGTGAACACTCTGCTAAACTAAGTGGACACAGTCTGCGTACACTGAAGTCCTTTTCAGTCCCTTGAGAGCTGTTTGAAGCTCTCTGAAAGCAGAGAGGAGAACAGCTAGTAAACTTAGTGCTTCAGAATGCAAGAGAAATTGCTTTTCATCCATGGATCAATCTTTTGTCAGCCCATATACAATGGCTGATGGCTCTAGTGTATTTTCATTGTCACTCAAAGGCTCTTTTTGGGAAATGAAACCCAGTGGCTCAATAACTTGTCACCTTTCCCATGACTCTTGCCTAGGCCTAGGAGTGGGGAAGAGGAGTGCTCTACCAGGCTCAGCAACATTCAGATTGCAGTCACACCTCCCTTGGGAGTCAATAGCTGGTCTTTTGTGAATTATGATGTGTGGAAGTACAGGATTTTATTTTTGTAGATCCTCAGCTGGGTACAAAAGCTGATGCCAGGCCCCCTGAGCCCAGCAAAAAAATACCAATGGCAAAAGCATGCACAGCCTGTTACTTCCCCCCCACCACCACCCTTCACTGTGTCTTATCTTCCTTTTTTTCCCTTCTTTCTTTCTACCCTCACTTTTCCAGACACTTTTTCCCCAGGTACCCACTTCTTTTTCCTCTCTCTCTCTTTTTTTTTTTTTTTTTTTTAATCTTTTGGCAAGAACAGAGGATCTCCTGAACCAGTAAGAGACAGCTCTTCTGAAGAACAGGAGTTACGGAACCCTTTTGCACTTCTGCTGTAGGGTTCTTCAGGAAACCTGTTTGCAGATGGCTCACAGTTCTAGTGCCAAAACTGTCACCAGCCTTGTGACAGCTGCAGCTTTGGCCAACAGCAAGTGATACCAGTGACGGTGCCAGGTAGGAGAAAGTGGTCCATCTTCTGAGTCATCTAATATGCTCATAATTTTATCACCTCAGACTGTAGTAAAGTAGTTGTATACATACTACAAGATCTAAGCATCTAGCAGATAATCTTGTGGGGAAAATACAGCATGATTGCCCTAGTTTATTTCCTGTTATTAGACACTAGCTCTCCATCATCAAGATTCTGAACAAAAGACAGACCTGACCACTGCTCAGAATTGTTGAGGTTCAAACTTGAGCATGAAAGATTCTTCTTGCATTTCATTTGTTTTCCACTCTGACTCTGTTCTGGATGATCAGTGTTTCAGCTCTGGAGCCCACTTAAACTTGGGCAGCTTTGAAATATATTGATGTACACTGTAAGCAAATAATCTCAGAGGAGAGGCAGAGCTACTGTTTCAAGAAACAAATGAGGATGAAGGGAGTGGGTAGAGAGGAAAACTGTGTGTTGTGTTTGTGTCCCGCATGTTCTGTTGGCAGTTGCACTTTTTTGCTTCTAGTGGGGCACTAGCTAAGTTCTAGTATCAACCCTGAAGTGACAATACTCAGTTCTGCTCTCTCCTGCTGTGCAGACACATTCCTCCTTGCAGCTACTAGCTTCGGGCCTGGACCTTTACTCTACCTCCCCAGTGCTTATGAGCACCATATCTTGGACAGTGCCCACTACATGTGAGAAACTGTTGCGAAGGCTGATGCCCTTTTCCCCAGACACTTCATCCAGATTCTCCAGCTCTTAGGAGTCACTGAAGAGAGAAGCAGTCTCCTCACAGAGAATTAAGACCACCAGTAAAGCTCTGAAGCAGTATGATCATGTAAGAGAAGCCTGGACGTTTCCCTCTGCTTGAATCTGTGTTGAATGTGTAGTGCTGTAATGTGCAGTACCTAAGTAAGCCCTGGTTATATTGTACTGGGAAGCAGTCTGTTCATATGCCAGTAGAACATACGTTCTTCTTTGTGGTCCCAGAATCCATTTAGTATCCATTTGAAGAATCATAGGAATAAGAGATAAGCAGGTATCTCAGAGCTTTCTTTGCTACTCATGTGAACGCAAGATTGTTCTCTGCAATACCACTGGTTTGTGTAAAAATCATTTAGAAGTCTAATACAATAAGGGCTTTGCCTGTTAATTCTGTGAACAGGCTACCCTTGCACAGCCGGTATGTTTTTTTCCTGGATTCTCAAATTGCTTCTCTCTCATTTTCATCCCTACTAATGAAGATAATTATATCCTTTTGTAGCATATTAATTCCTCTGTCATGTGTATATTTACACCCTGCAGACATGTTCATTTCTTCTTTGTGCACAGAGCCATCAGTCAAGGAAGCTTTATTTAACAACTCTTCTAATCTTTTCTGAAGTTCAGTTCATCCAGTCTCCCTCCAGTTCCCCAGTAGCTTTGATAATGAGGTGATAAGAATTACATGTAGTTTTACCAGTTTGTTTTACAGCATACTAACAAAGAAGCCCTGCCACTTTCCTGCTTAACTATATGCTATTTTCCACATGCATCCTGTGATTATATTTGACTGCTTTTGTTTCATTGTTGAAAACAAAAGCATCACACTTACTGCAGAAAACCATATGAAATATATTGTGCCCTCTTTAATATTACCATGTTGTTTATAGGTAGATATGGCTGAACATTACTGTTTTCAAAAGAAAAGTTTAAATTATTCTAATAAATCTGGAGGTGGTGGCAAGGAACCACAGAAGTCAGCAGTTCCTCCCTTGAACAACTCCTTGGCAATATGATGTGAAGGGAGGAGAAGGAGTAGTTCCATCCTGGAGAGGAAATAAAAGACAAAGAAGCCAGAAAGACAGAATAGGGGACCATGAATGAGTTTAGACTTCAGATTTTTGCCTCAGGTTTCTGATAATCTGAACCAGTCCTCCCAAGGTGCTGTCATAGCTTCTTTACCCTGTCCTGGAGAGCACAAGTGCTCTTTAAATCTGGTAGGCTCCCTCTGGTCCATGAGCAGTTACTTGAAAATGAAGTACAATACTAGCAACTTCTCCAAAGCTGTAGGTGACTACAGGGATGCAAGCAGGTTTGATGCCATTGTCTGGTCCTCCTGATTGCTTATGTTGTCTTTGGCCCCAGATAATTTTGCACTTGGTGCACAAATACCAACCCAGGTTCTATGTGGTGCTGACCAGCATGGATGCCTGCACCTTACTGTTTTTGTGGCTGTGACAGCCTATCACAATTCCAAGGTCACCTTTTTAATCTCCTGTTTTTTTCACTGCATTTTTTACTTTGCATGCAACAGAGGAACATCTCTCAATGCAAAATGTTCATAAGCAGGGAGAGAGAGATGGGTAAAGTCTGGACTCTTAATACCACTAAGTTAGAGCATGTACAGTTTAAGTTAAAATACATATACAGTTAGTGTAATTGATCATTTTTCCTACTTTAGACATAATAAAACCCCCTAGAATTCTGCGATGGAATTTTGCCACAGCTTTGTCCAGTGGAAGCCTTTGAAACCTCAGACCATTGTAGTGGGATATTCCCCAGAGTGCAGGAGTATTCTCAACATTTATTCTTTTGAGATTCAGGTTAGCTCTTGATCACCCAGAATTCATATGGCAGGAACATTGTGAAGAGGCAGGAAAATTAAATGCTGAATTGTCCTGTCATAACCAGTCCTTAACAAGTATATGTGAAACGTATCTAAAGACTTTCTTGATCTTATCTTGCTGCCTGTTTTTCTCTCCTAATAATTTTTTTAACCCAGTCTCCTGATTTCAGCCCAACTGGGCAGAAGTACAGAAGTCACACAGATGAGTTAGGTCCTGTCGGTTTCTTGAAAATACTCTGTCTGAGGGAATGGCTGCAATGTGAGTTAACATAATAGTAGACAGCAGAGAATCCAAACAGGAAAACTCCTTTTTAAATGCCTTAATTGTGAGAAAAGCATCAGTGAGAGCTCAGGATGGGCCACAGGTGCATGTTGTAGTAAATGCACAAGTGTGAGGGTTCCTTGTGCCCTGTGATAATCTGGCTGGGTTAGTTTTTTACTTTGTGTTAAGAGGAAGAAACTGAGCAGCACCAAGCAGTGAAGCAAGATCGCAGTGAGGAGGAGTGCTGTGAGCTCCCTGGTGGTGAGTCCAGGCCTGCATTGTAGGCAGACTTAACTCTGAATCCTACCTCAGCAGTAGCTCCCTGCAGAAGCTTAAACTGCAGGATTAGGGGGTGGCAAAAGCAGTGACCTCATTATTGATAATCATCAAAGCTGTGCTCACAAGGAATGCTTGCTCTCAGATGTGACTTGGACCTGCACACTCCCCAGCACTCTCAGCAGAATTTAAATATTTCTGTTGAATTTACATTATATTGTTGTTTGTATCTACATTTGGTTGGTAGCATGGCTTAGGTTGTAAAGTGCCAGTCATTTAAAAACAGTTTTGCCATCAC
Organism: Nestor notabilis; assembly: GCF_000696875.1. Lineage (NCBI taxonomy): Eukaryota > Metazoa > Chordata > Aves > Psittaciformes > Psittacidae > Nestor > Nestor notabilis. The sequence goes on from NW_009925067.1 coordinate 57,108, forward strand.
AGAAGCAAAGACTGTGTTTTTAAGAATAGTACGTATTATGTGAATGATCACTAAGTGAGAGAGGAGAAGAAATCAAAGTCATTTATGCCTAAATAGATTAAATCCAGTATTTTAAGTATAATGCAGTCATTGCACACCTCTGTTGTTCTCAGTCTCTGTGGAACTGCCTGTATAACTGTTCAGATAGCTCGAAACTGTGTGTCGTCCCTTGGTTTCTCAAGGAATTGCATCCAATGTATTTAAATCATTCAAGTGTCTGATGTTCTTAACAACTTAGAAGCATTTGTCCACTATAGTAGGGCTAATTTTTAATTTGTTTTTCTAAACGCATCTATCCAAAATGATGGTAGGCTTTTATATTCACAGCAGGAAGCATTGTGAGGTTTAAATATCCCTTTAATCACTAAGGATGTAATAAAAACAAGAAGAGTTCTTTGAGCTGCAGAGTGTTACCCAGGGAAAAATCTACTCTGGAGCTTACAAATGTGAGCTAAAGAGACAAACTGGGCAATAAAATCCACAACTATGGACCAAACCGGCTAAAGATGGTCTGTAGCTGCCCATCAGGAGCTGAGACTTGGAGGGGGGAAAAGGCCATTCATCACCTCTAGAGCCATAAGAGCCAGGTCATAAACATTTCACTGGGTAGGGGGAGGGAGCCGTGGGTCTGTGATCCTGCCTGGAGCTTGTACCCTGGCCCATGACTGCAGCAGAGAATGAGTATGAGCAATTTGCCTGTATGAGAAAAATGGGAAGGTGAAAAATCTGGACAGATTAGGGATTACAGGGAAAAGTGGTGGCTGTGATTGATTATGTCGGTTCATGTATGTTTGCATATGAGTGTATGTGCATGTGTATAAATATCGAAGTATTTCTGTATGGATGTTAAGGCAGAGCTATTTGCTGCCTATTTTCTATGGCTGGTCCTTTGTGGCTCCTGATGGAGACCGGTGGGTTTTGGCAGGGTTGCTGTCTCCCCAGGTGTGAGGAGGAAGAGAGCCTTCCCCATGCAGGAGAGGAAAAGCAGCACTTACACCCTGCTGCTTGGTGGCCCTTTCCTGTGTGTGTTGCTCTTGCTGCTGTCAAGTCCTTTCAGTAAGTATTTTTTGTGGATTTGAGTGGGACAGTGCTGAGCCCTGTCTGGGAAACACAATGAGTTGACAGGAAAACAGTGCACCTAACATCAGGAGTCTGTGAAAACTTGAAAGAGCTCTAGACAGAAATATTTTGCATTTGACTCTGGACTGTAGCCTTTGAGGCTAAAATCAGTCTTCAGTGTTAAGTGGCTGCTAAGTATTTCCCTTCTTGTCTTAATGCTAACTGACTGCTAGGAGAAGGGTGCGTATTCCAGTAGGGCTGCGGGAGGGCGGATATCATAAAGGGAAGACAGGAGAGCATCCTCTTTAGTTCAGGAGCACAGCTTTGTGGCCAGATACTTCAGTCCACAAACCTGCAAGAGGAAAAGCCTTGTGTTAAATTTATAATGTCCAACTTTTCAGTTACATAAGCCACTTTCACGCGTTCCCTTCCAGAACAGACCCCTCACTGCTGAAATGCAACCCCCTTGGGGTGGACGCAGGCATGTGGCCGGTCCCTGCAGCACACTGTGCCTGGATCCAGGGATCCTGTGGTGAATTAGCATTGAGTTGCTACCAACAGGCCCTCTCCAACCAACTGTTTTGTTTTGCCAAATGTGATTTTTGCTTTTTGAGAGCACAGGGCAGATTTGGGGGTGATACAATTTGGGGCTCAGCATGGGGTTTTCATCCCTACTGAGGTCTGCCTTCTTCGGGTTCCCAGGGTAGGATGGAACATGCCTGAAGACACCAGACAGCTTTTCCCAGATAAAAGCTATCAAATCCAACCATAAAGCGAAGGGGAAAAGGTGGCATTTCCCACCATCAGAAGGAAATGCTGTGTTGTGTGAGCTGCTGTAAGGAACTGGGTAGGAACTGTTCCTTATGCTATCACACAATGGGAAACTACATGTACTGCTACTTCTTCAGAGGATCTCAAAACACTCTGTAGGCTTTTATCATTCCTGTAGTCACCCACAGAGACTTGCTCATTAAGCTGCTCAAATTCAGGCTGTGCCCATGCTGCCAGAGCTTAGCTGCTCTGTCCTGACCAACCCTGCTCCACTCCCTTGATCAGCTCTATGCTGTCTGAGGAGTTGCACTTACATTTCCTTTTCTTCAGTGTGAGATGTTGTTCACTTAGAAGCAGTCACATGCTTCAAGGCTGGCACGGCTATAGGAGCAGGTTTCATTAGGCCTTTTGTCTGGAAAACACGGCTTTTCCCCAAGGTCCTGTGTGTGTAATAAGGCCCCATTTACTCTGCAGTGAGTTGGGCCTGTAGTTAAGGGGCAGGTTGGTGGGTTCTGAAGCCGTCTGGAGAGTTTGAGGTTGCTTCATGCTTTTAATTAAGTATGAAAATAAGTAGCTATAGTGTAAGGCTATCTATTTTGTTTTGTTCTGTTAATGACACGTCGTCTTTCCACATTTTCAGTATTTGTTGTGTTGAAGATGGCAGAGTATCCTTCATAAAGAGTTGCCAAGATGCTCTGGGACTGTGGCCAGGTGTGAATCTGCTAAATGAGTCACGTTTAAATGGCAGTAAGGCTATCCTCATGTTTCAAGGGGAGTTTGTCTTCAATGCAGTTTGCACTTCTCCACATTACTTTCTCTTGCTTGTGCAAACTCAGGCAAACAACACTGCTTCACTTAATCCCAGTTTTGTTAAAGCTTCCTCACAACCCTGTCCACAGAGGGAAGCTGCAAGGGCTGGATTACTGGCTACTGCACCAAGTGCATATACATGAGCAATAATCCAAGACTGTTTCTTTCCAAAGAGTATTCTTGCATTTCAGCAGTCTCCCAGGCAATAACTTCATGCCTCACACTTGAGCTTGCTCTCAGGGCAGAACACTGTCCTGCAATTTCTGCTAGACAGAGAGGTGGTGGGGCATTCTGCGCAGCCGCTTGCAGACTGAGATCCTGAGCCTCCTGCTAGCTGACACGTTATCTGTTCTTCCACAGTCTGAGAGCCCCAGACACTAGCCAGAGATGGCAAGATCATCACCCAGAGCTAGGAGGGTATGTGTGCAGACCAGTTCTCTATAGGGTCCTGTTGAGTGTTAAGGGTTAAAGCTTCACTTAAGGTGAGAGAAGTGCCAGAAAACATTTGCCTTACTACAAAACCCAGAGGAGAATGTTTCTTTCTAATCACCTCCTCAAAGAGATGCAAAGCAAAAGTTCTTGGCCTCTGCTTTTGTCATCACACATCCCTTCCCTCCTGCACTGCCCTACTTCATCCCCTTTAGCTCAGGGGGAGAGCCTACTGTTAGAGCTAGGCACAGCAGGATTTTTACCTGCTGCTGTAAATGTGCTTGGAGCAGAGCCGTGCATGTCAGACTTACACATGTCAGATCCACTATCTCTCCCATCCCTTTCCACACCCCCAGCCTCCAATTTGTCAGTGTTAGACACCAGCACATTCACCTCTGGCTTCCCAGCAAACTGCCTGAGGGCATTCAATGGACAGACAGACAAGGGAGTAATGTGCTAAATTCACCCTTTGCTAGTGATTAATTTCATGGGGATTGCCCCTGTTAGCCACACTTTCCAGCAGCAGTAACAAATTCACTTCCCCCCCCCCCTTTTAAAACCTTTCCAGTGCAACTGGAGTGGCTGGGAGAAAGCTAGCTGTTAACCGGTCATGGGTGATTAGTGACTCCACCTTCCCCATCAATCAGCTGGGAAAAGCCAAAAGGATTTGAGTACTTGTAGCAAATGTGTGTTCTCTAGACATGCTGATAGGCAGCGTGCAAATGCAGTAGCAGCAGGAGACCATCTCATACTTTTTCCTGGAAGAAGTCATGATACACGTCCCACGCTCTTGTCAGGTGAGGAGTCTGAAATTCCCAGTGCTGCTGCTGTTGCGCAGTTTCTAACTGTGTGGGATGTTGATCCATTGCCACTAGCTTGAATCTGACCCAATTTTTGTTCTATTTTTTCTTTTCAGATTCTGATCATGGTTGTCTTTTTGACATTCTACAATTAAAATACTAGCATTAGAAAAGCAGGACATGGCAGGGGCAGATTTGATGTTGTCTTTGCCTTTGTGGCCGAGCAGAAAAGCGTTTCTGCATCCTGTTTTGTTTTTCGGTAGTGGCAGTGCAAGTACAAGCAGAGGAGATTTGACCTTTATACCATGTTCAGCTCATCTTTTCCTTTCCTATTTATTTTTCCACAATGTAATAAATAATCTCCAGTTGAGCTACAAGCTGATGTTCCTCCAACACATGATAGTTCTCTCCTTAGTGGTACTCAGGCTCCCTGGCTCTGGATGACCCTAAGGTAGCTGAAGAAGAGCCTGTGGTCTTCAGTGGTTTTAAAGGGATGTCAGGGAGGCTGGGTGTGGTTCTTCACAGGTGCCAGGAGGCGATGGACCATCTCCTGCTATAAAATCCTCCTCAGGAATTCTCAAACTCTCTAACCTATTTCTTTTACATGTTCTTCCTTGCCATCCTAAGCACTGGCTTTTATATCTCTGCTAGTACTGGCATGCCTAGAATTCAGTATACCGCTGAAAGAGAGCCAGTCCCTCTTCTGATTGAACTCCTTTGTCCTCTTTGCATGTCCTTGCATTGCCTGCTCCAAAAGGCAGTAAAAACAGAACAAAAGGACGTTGCTTGGATATAGGATCTGACTAAATCAGAATATGTTTTGCATGTCACTGACAAAATAAAAAAATATTTATTGGAAGCAAAACTAGATGGAATCAGCTGCAGCCTTACAGCAAGCTCCTAAATTTGCTGTGCAGGATCCAACACTGGCCCATTGAGACTGATATCCTGCCTCTGACCTCCAGCTTTTGAACATCATCGACCTGTAAATGTTAGTATAGCCATTTCTGTATGTGAATGCATAGAAATGCATTCTTAACCCCCTAATCCCTCTTAACCCAGGTGTAGTGGCTGTTCTGTGCCCTGAAGCAGGAGACTTGATTGCTGTCTCTTAGCACTTGTAAACACTTATAAGTACAAAAGCTAATGGTCACACTTGCAGAATAAACTAATTACGGGAAAATGTTCAAGTCTTTCAGTTTCTGCGCAGGCTTCCTTCAGTAAGAGCAATGCCTTGAACGAGGCCTAAAACCAGTGCCTGACCCATATTGAGACTTTTGGATCGTGCATTAGCCCTGGAAGGTGCCAGCCAGAGGAGCTGGGTGCCAGTAAAATGATACCCTAGCAGGGCTCAGCTGAAAAGGTACCACATGTAGGTCAGCCTCAGTACTGAGCTTCGGAACAGATGTGGTGCAGTGCCCTGCTGTAGACAAACAGTGCAGCAGGAAAATTAACTGTGCGGTCAGGGAGTCTGAATGCAGAGATTGGGTAGGTAAGTAATGTTGTATCATCAAACGTGTTCGTGTTAGTGGAGAAGACATCTGTTGGTGAATGAATGCATTGCTGCAGCATCCCAGTTGTGAGAGCAAACTTTACCACAGAGTAAATCACCCACTTGGGAAGGAACAGGCTCAATACAGTCCTGATTCTGATACCAGAAATCAAGAGTTATGCTGTGTTTTGGAGACAAAAATTATATCAAATCCATGGAATAGCCAGAAGGAAGTTTTTTTTTCCTGCTTGCTGCTTAAGGGTTTGTTTGGGTTTTTTTTTTCCATTTTATAGGTAAGTCTTCAACTGATGGTTTTGGTCTTGTCTCTATTTGTTTAAAGGTGCGTTAGAAGTAAATCAAAGTGCATTTCCCCTGTAGGGTTTCCTGTATGTCAAAGCCATGTTAATTCTCTTTGATTTTCTTCCCTTAGCCCCAGCCATTGCTGCAGATCCTTCCTCTCTTTGTCCCTTTGGACATCAAAGGATCGCAAGGGGACAGCCCTGGCAAGAAGCTCCTCCCTGCTCATTAGCCTCCATAAAACAGGAACTCACCTTGGCTAGCTGTGCTTGGAGTCCCATCCTCATCCCGGTCACTCTTGACACTGGATCTCAGAAGGAAGGGCTTTTGGTTTCTCCAGGAAATCAGACCTGCTTTTGAACTGGACTATTTTGGCTCCCCTTCTAAGAACTTTGGTGGCTCTCTTGGCCGTGCAAGCTCCTAGACTCTGCAGTACATGGCAAAATGCAAGCTTTACCAGGTAAGTAAAGGACTCCCTCCTTTTCCTTATTGTGTGGAAAGATCCTAGGCTTATGCCAAGAGTGCACAATCATTTTAGAAAGAGAGTAAGTGCTCCTGAAGCATTACCAGCATTTGTATTAGTGTATGTGTGGCTGGAAAGGATTTATAAAATGGGTGGTTTTGGTAGGAATGGATGAGAAATTGTGGGTTTGAGTGTTATTTGTGAGCTTTGAAAGACCTTTCAGAAGGTAGCAAAGGTTTACTCACAGTTGTGCCCAAAACTCCCTTGTCTGTGTCACAGCGATCGTTCACTGAAGGTTAGAGGTGTTGCCTGTATGTTGTGTGCAAAGTACTTTGAGTTCCTTCAAGTTGAAGGCCACAGAAAGTTTGGAAATACTTCTTACATTGCGAATAATGGTTCTGATACAAACTGTTTGCTTTTTCTTTTGTTTTTTCTTTGCCCTTTGAAAGTATGAACCCCAAGCAGGCATACCCACCTCTGCCAGGTTCATGCCCAAACACAGGATTTCTCTGGTTTCCTTAGGGTTTTCTTTACGTTTTTCTTTATCAGTCCATTTCATAATGTGCTGTTAACCTCTTCTGTGTGTGGCATGATCACACTGGGCACAGTGATAGATAGGCATTGGGAAACAACTGTTTACCTAGTTTAGGTGTGCAGATCATATGTGCATGTTAGAGTTGGCTGGGTATTCTCAACTTCATTTCTATACCTCCGCAAGGTGTTGTTTCATTCCTAAGCAAAACACATGTGCAATGACTCAGATAATTTCTATCTTCACCATTGTTTTGGGTTTTTGTAAAGCAGTCCACGCTGTGTTGATCTAATTCCTAATGATTTCTGCCACTTCAAAAGAATTTTGAGTTGAAAAGCGAATAAGCAACAATGAAAAATATAAACTGTATTATGGTATTTTACCATGTTAAAGATGGCAACTATTGCAGAAGTCGCCTCATTTTCTTACTGAGTTGTTTCTGGTGTACGACCCCATACAGCAGAAATATTCAAGGTGATGACTGGGTGCATTTGAGAGGTGAAGTGATTGTATTTGTAGAAACACCATACTTTGGTTACTGCTAAAATGCTTACTGAGAAATGAGGTTCCCTCCAGAGGGTTGGGGTGTTTCTGTTTATAAGGTGAGAGAACATGGGAATTCTTTTGGTTGTTGGCAAGATTAATTTCTCAGCTAGCTTTATATACTGATGTGCATTTCTTCCCTGTGAACACTGCATAGCTGTTAGTGTTGGACTTCCTCACTCAGAAGATAACAGCAACAAATGTAATAATAACTGGGTTTAGTGAAGGTAAGCAGCATACCTTTTGCCTTTTTGGAGTTTTCTCACTGTTGCAAATCCTATCCCATATATTTTGAGTAGGCTGCAACAAATTTTCTGACATAACATTGTCTCAGTAACTGACAATTGAGGGGCTGCTTTAGGTGAGTGGATTATACTCCAGCATCTGCTATCCAAAGATCTTACTCCCCCTGCAAGCATTACCAAATTGCCTCTCATTTCATTTTCTCTCCATCTCCAAGATAGGAAAAAGATATGCACAGCCTAGGTGCAGAAACTGAAGGACAAGCTGCTCATATTTGCATAAGGACTTTAAGCATGGAAGAGATGGAAGATCATTTAATTGTCAGTTCCTTTATTACAGCAGCAGTCTTCTTTTTCGACCTCATCTTGGCCTAAGGAATATGTTTTGAAGTGTGCCACGTGCAGTGGCACCACAATGATAATAATAATACTTTTAAAATAGAACTGACATTCTTGCAAAATGTTTATATCTCTTTCAAGTATTGCTTAAAATAAAAACTAAGTTACAGAGAAGAGGAAACAATAGAAGTACAGCTTTAACAAGTTCAGTTCAGTGCTTGGACACCCTGACACAAACCTTTGTTGCTGTAATTCCAACATACAGGCATCATTGTGCGGGAGATGTGTGTGTGAATCTTGCCATTAGTTACATAGGCACAAAGTAGGAGTGAATTTGAAGTGCCTTGCAAGCCAGCCTCTGGCTGTACAAAGAAAATCCAGAGCGGATCCTATAAATGGATCTGTTGCTGCAGAATCCCGCTGAAGCCAATTGCACATGAGTGTGTAGCCAGCTGTGTGGATCCATTAGCAAGCTCACACCATTGCTGGGGTCCAGATCCCGTGCAAACTGTTAATGTCCTGTTTTTCAGCCTCAGACTACACACAAAACCTGTAGGGCAAAAGACATTAACTGCATTTTAGAATTGTTGTTGCAGTGTTTATTGTATGTGCAGCTCTTTTTCCCTGTCTTCTGTAGCATTTCACTTGTATAGGTGAATTGTGGACTTGTTTTTGTAAAACACAGATTGTAACATCTGCCTTTTGATTTTTAATTCAGTATTGAACTCCTTTCACTTCAATTCCTCTTGATTTCATTGGAAGTCTCCCTTCAATAAGGACTCATTTAATGACATTGGAATTTGCTTACAAAAACTTAATGCTGAAATTCATTTGGGGAAGGACCGAGCATCTGTCTAGCTAATCAAAATCTGTTTGCATGCATTTGTGACTGGATGACTCCTGTGGGAAATCAGCCCAATTTTATTGTAACTCCTTTTGATACATGTGCTCCACTGAGCTACCGAATGCATCATCTTGTGGCAGCTTTCATGTCTTTGCAAGAGGATATGGGGGAAGCTTTAGTAAGAAGATGTTAACAGGCTAATCTTAGTGAGCAAACTAGGTGTCACTTCTTAGCCAGTTCATTAATGTTGGATCAAAGCAGAAAAAAAGGGTAGAAGATATATTTTTTCAAATGCCTAAAGACCTTTGCAAACTGACAAAATTACATTTAAATGTTTTTGGGGTTTTCTTTTTAGTTCTTAAATACTGAGGGAAGAACTTATACTCACACTGGGTTGTTTTTGTGGAAAGATACTGCTTTCTGAACAAAAGCTGATTTCTCTGGAAATAGTTGTCTACTTTCATGCTTGTTCTTTTGAAGATGTTTCTCAGGAAAGCTGTAACGAGGTGAAAATTCCCTTATTTCTGATACGTTCTGAATAAGATCTCATCAGGCTGGGAGGCAGAAAAATATCTCTGTCTTACACAAATAGCAGCGCATGGCTGTTAACCACCTCACCCAGCAGAAGTGGCCTGCTGGCACTGGAGCGAGCACAGCACTGCTGCTCTGAGTGTCCCTGTGTCCAGCAGGGTTGTTAGTACCTCGTTGGGACTGCAGGGCGGTGTTTGTGAAGCCCTACTGGGTATGAACTCAGGCCATCAGTAGCTATACCAGGTCATGTCCAGGTTGGACAGAGCCTTGGGTGACATGGTTTAGTGCAAGGTGTCCCTGCCCATGGCAGGGGGGTTGGAACTAGATGACCTTAAGGTCCTTTCCAACCCTAACTATTCTATGATTCTGTGTTTTCACCTAAAGTTAAACTGTGGCAGCAGCAGTCTTGTGTGTGTTACAGTATAGTTAAGAATGCCTATAGCAGGTTTTAGATCCAAACAGCTTTACAGAGGTGGTAGGTGCTACCAACGCCAAAATGTTTCTCCAGAATAGTTTCTTTTCCTCTTTCCCAGGGCCATAGTTAGTCCTCTGCCTGTAATAGTGCAGGCATATTGCAGGCAGCACCTCTGATGTGCCATGCTGTGTTACTGAAGAGGCACCTTCCACCACCATCACAGGCTCCTCAGTGGTCTCCATCTCCAAGTCCAGTTCAGACCAGCCGTCCTCTTTTCAGAATGTTTCATGATCTGGCTCTGTCACCTCCCTCTCTTCTTGCCTTCGCTTAGATTTGGGTCTCCTGTCTCGCCCTTCGTTGTCCTCTGAAGAGGTTTTTCACCTCTGCTACCACCTACGTGTCATTTTCTCCCATAACCCACTGGTGCACTTAAAATCTTTCCAATCCTTTCATCATTCATTCTATTCTCTTGGTAAAGTGTTTTTTGTAACCTTGATCAGGAATAAAAGTGGATTATGGCTGCCTGCCAGTGTGAGTTTTGGAACAAAGGAAGTCAGGTTGAGTTTGTACAACACATAAATCTTTACAAAATAATTTGTCAGCTAAACCCAAACCTGCTGGAGAAGCCATTTTGCCTTTTGAGCCTGCTAAGTAACAAAAAGACTTTGATGAAACATAATGGCTTTTCTGTAAGAGGCTTATTGTGGCACAGACTCTCTACTTCTCAGCAGCACCTGGGACCTTCATGGGTAAAATCATGCCATTCAGCTCCCTGAGCTGAATCAGTGTGGTGCACTGCATGGTGGTTTGGGGCTGAGATGTACTGTGGCCGAACAGCAGGAGTAATGGACAGATGCACAGGCCCCATCTTACAACAGTGTGTGAAATTCAGGGAGCTGGCACTGGAGGATGCAGGGAGGGCTGATGTGGGTGTTGTGTGTCAGGGCCCTGTCCCTGAGCAGAAGCTGTTTTGTGTCATCTCTCCTCCTGCCCATCTGAAGTTACTGTTTTCTCTCTCTCTTGGTAGACATGAAAGTGCCATGTGAGGCCCTTCCTTCCCCCAGCCTGGAGCACTACCCACAGAGCTCCATTGTGGTCACCCTTGAGGACATGGATCTCTGGATGAAGTTTCATCAGATAGGAACTGAGATGATCATCACCAAATCGGGCAGGTGAGGGGAGCAGGACAGCTGTCCACACCACACCTCTCCAGGCTGTTGTCAAAATCTCATGTTTTAAATGGTGGCCTTTCAACTACTTTTGTAGCTAACTGAGCACATCTCCCTGCCTGTGACAGAGGAATTGTTCTTTCAGGATGTCGTAGAAGTCCAAACTATGAAGTGCAAAAGGTCACTGTGTGGCTGATGTGCTGAGGAACTTCTGTACTCTTATCTCGACACTTCCACTGATGTTCCTGTCCCTGGGAGGTTGCTCGGGAAAGCGCCCTGGGCTTCCTTTGCCTCGGTCACTGGCACCAGGAGTTGAGCAGTAAATACCTGGGTTTGAGGCTACATTTGCAGACAAGAACATTGTGTAGAATAGTAATGATCTGTGTATGCAGACTCTTCTGAAATTCAAATGAGTCATGCATTGTGGAGCTTGCAGCGAAAGAATATGAAATTGTGAAATTGTAATGTAGTATGTCAAAGCTGCTGTGAGCTAAAATAATCCCTTTGGATAGGAAGGTAGGTGTCAAAGCTTTTTTGCAGAGTCAGAAGATGAAAGTGGTGGCAGGGAGTACTGGAACAGAAAGGTAAATGTGCTCTTATATGAGAGCACGTTTTCTACCCACGCTAGAAAATGCTCTAATCTATCCTCCAGGTCTGTGATAGCTGCAGAAGGCTCAGAACTAGGTGCAAATTCCAAATATTTTCTTTCAAGTTTCCCACTGTTGTGTTACAGGAATGAGAAGAACAAAAGCAGTAACAGTGTCAGGCCTTCAGTGACTGCTGCCCTGTTAGTGTCTATTCTACCTAAATCTATAGGACTAGACAGTACAGCAGTAAGATAGAAAAATGTTCAGTAGGTGGCCTGTAGAATTATGGCTACCAGAACTTTGCACAGTAGTGAGTAAACATGACATGCTTCTTGATCGTGAGACAGCAGCCACTTTATAGAGAAATCCTTATACTGTTCATTTCATTTCTCCTTCAGACGAATGTTTCCACAATGCAAAATCAAAGTCTCTGGCTTAATCCCTTATGCCAAGTACCTCATGCTGGTAGATTTTGTGCCAATGGACAACTTCAGGTACAAGGTGAGTACTTTAAATAATAGAATGTATGCTCTCCTTCCATCTTTTGAAGTAGATTAATCTTTATGCTTCACTGGCCAGGCTGATAAATGAATTGTCTTTGGACAAGGTGCAGAAGTAATTGGTGAATTTATCCCTCTCTCGAGTTATTTGTCAGTTTTGCTTGGGGAGCAGCTGGAAAGGTAACTGATTTTCACTGTAAATGATACAATTTTAATCATGATTAATGTCAGACTTTTCTGGCAGCCACTGGGAGAAAGGGAGGAAGAATGAGGCCTAAAATGGGAGCTCTTGTTAACAGGATCATAGCTCTTAAGAGAGAATCTGCTACTTGTGCTTCAGAGGAGGCCACTAAATTGACAGTGAAACAAAGTTGCTGGGGTAAGTTTTCCTGTAGTGAAAGTAGGTTTTTGTTTTAAGCTCTAGATTTGTCTTTTCCTTCACAGTGGAATAAAGATCAGTGGGAAGTTGCGGGAAAAGCAGAGCCCCAGCTCCCTTGTCGCACCTACGTCCACCCAGATTCCCCAGCTCCTGGCAGTCACTGGATGAAAGAACCTGTCTCCTTCCAAAAACTGAAGCTCACCAACAACACTCTGGATCAGCATGGACACGTAGGTTGTAGCTGGCCTTTGTGTTGTGCTCTCTTGGAATTCATTACAGATGGATGTTACAGGACATGTGAGATTTGTGAGAAATTACATCACGTGGAAATTAAAATATGTTCAAGTGCCCTTGTGCCCTCTTAACTACCTGTTAGGGAAGGCTTTAGTCTGTTACTGTGCTGTAAAGGCATGGTGAAGACACCAGTGCCAGGCAGGCGTCTTTGGTTTAAAATGAATGTCTTGGGAGCTCCCGCAGGAGACTTTGCACAGTGTGTTGGCAGTGATTGCACATGGAAACTTTCTCCTGTGTCTCCAGATCATCCTGCACTCCATGCACCGTTACAAGCCTCGCTTCCACATTGTGCAGGCAGATGACCTCTTCAGTGTCCGCTGGAGCATCTTCCAAGTCTTCAGCTTCCCTGAGACTGCCTTCACTTCTGTTACTGCTTACCAGAATGAGCAGGTACAGCATGCAAGTACTGCTTTTGGACAAGTTGCTAAATACTATCCTTAGAAATCTTGTAGAGGAAGGTGTCTCCTTCCAAGCTACTCACCCTGGGTGCCTGTGATGGACAATGGGAAGAAACAGGCACGTTATGGTTCTTATGGAAAACATCTATTCTGTGATGAGATGAATCATGCACCTTAATTGTATTAAGTGTGCTGTCAGTGATTAACAGAACCCTAAATGCAATAAAAAGTATGGGCGAAAGTCCAGATACAGATATTGACCCTATATATTTCCCTAGTTAGATGATTTCCACCCAAATTCCTGCCAGCCCTGGCAAAAAGTAATTCATCTGTGTGTGTCAGTTCCTAACAAATAATGGGAGCTGCTAGGAGAGCTCAGGTACTGTGGCAAGGGCCCTCAGACAAGCTCTCGTGATAGATAATGATGTGAAGATCTTGAAACAGTAAATATCCCAACCAGACACCATGAAACTGAATCTTGTTCCTTTTATTTTAAGATTACAAAGCTCAAGATTGACAACAACCCATTTGCTAAAGGTTTCCGTGAGCATGGGAAGAACACTCGAAGGTACACTGTTTTTTCATCTTTATTTATAACTGGACTTCACTTGTGAATTTTACCCGCGACCATTGAGCAAACTCGACCAGCTATCTCTGCAGAGCCTGCTGGGGTTGTGCGCACAGCGCTTGCCTGTATCTGGGATGATGTCCTTCTGTGCAGCCTCCTCCCAAGAGACTTGGGGTGTGGGAGAAGATACAGGATTTCCTACAGAAATGTGGGAGGTGTGACAAATACGAGACCTGCCTTCCCTTGTAAGTTGGAGCTAGGCTGGAATCTGACATGTGAATAACAGTGATAACAGGAGTCCACAGCAGATCACTAAGTCTGTTTAATATCAGCTTGATTCTGACATTTGGAGGTTCCTCATCTCCTTTGCCTGTGTGGAAAAGCATCTCTTCCAACAGGAGATTTTGTCTGCAAGAGGGAAAATGGATACCAGTACCACTGAGATCTTCTGTCTGGTCTGAGGGCAGCCGGTGGATGAGATAAGAAAAAAAAAAAGCTTAAATGCAACCATAGATTGGCAATAGAGAAGGAAAAAAACTTTTTTTTTCCAAGCAGAAAATGTTATGAAAATATCTTAGATTCTGTTTCATATTACTTTATGCCTGAAAAAAAATCTCATTTCCTGATTAAGAAGGCTAAAACTGACTCCTTTTTACTTAAATTTTGAAAATGTCAGGGATTTTTTTTCTCCTCCTAATAGGATCATTTCTGACTATGCTTAGACTCATTTTGCAGTTAGGAAAAAGCTGCTTTCAAGCAAAAGACCCAGCCTACTATACTTGTACCTGTGTGCGTAGTATGTATATCCAGCATCGGACTATACTTCCAAGCAGTGCCAAATCCTCTGATGCTGAGTTTCCATGTTGATTGTGCCTTTTGTACAAACATGAAGCAGGCAGCTTCTTCACCAGTGTATCCTGAGAGCCCCACAGGGTGAGGGCTCTTGCGCACAGATGGCAGGCAGCATGGCTAACCCTGTAATTCCGCTATGCAAGTGTATTCCCCATGGGCCTGTCAGGATGCTTCACTAGGAGAGGTGTAACACACAGTGTCAGAGAGGTTCATCCCATTTTCATCTTCCATGGCTTGTCCACCATCCCTTACGTGTTTGTCTAGGCAAACAGCTTACATACAAGCTACCCCCATGTCTTGTTTCTTTCCAGGGAAGGACGAGCCAAATGCCAGAAGCCTAGTCCAGCCAAAGGCCAGAAGAGGAAGCTACCTGAGGAAAAGGAGTCTGGTGCTGAGCAACATGGTAATATCGATCACAACAAACCCAGAGAATGATTTCCAGACAGTGCCTGGGCTGCAAGAAGGAAAAGAAACGGCAACATAGCCCCCTCTGTGGGGAGAGTGGCCTGTGTGGAGTCCCTAAAAAGTGCTGTGTATGGCTTTGAGCTTTTGACTCTCTTTCTGGGACTGATCCACAGGAGACTCCTCACAAGTCACTTGTCATTACTGACTACTCATCAGCTCTCTTGCCAGCCCCCCAGCCTGGCTGTGCTTTGTGATCATGTACGATAGTAGGCTGTGCTTTCATAACATGTCAATAGTGACATGAGATTGCAGTATCACCCATTGCTTTCTTGGTTCTTCTAAGTATGCCAGCTGTGCTGTTTGTGCAGCTGGGTTGGGATGCAGATGTGGGAACTGATACTGCTAAAAAAAAACCCAAAACCCCCAAACCAACCAAACAAACAAACAAAAAAACCCCAAACAGAACAGGAAAAAAACCCAAAACCAAAACAAACAAACCCAAAAAAACAACAAAACCCAACTTTACTGTTTGTTAGTTTGTTTCTTAAGCTTGAATCGTTCCTTCTCTAATTCACAGTGCTGCTTGCAGTAGCATGACTAAGGAGAGAGAACAGGGCAGGACTGAATACAGTGTAAGGAAAGAAGGAAGCTGAAAAGTGCTAGTCACTTAAGACAGTATGACTGCAGAAGAGGCATTAGTGCATTTCCTTCCACCATCCTGTGATCAATGCAGCTGCCAACAGACCACTGTGAGCTCTGGCTTTCCCTTCTCCCTTCTCATTTTTTTCCCGTTCTTTCTTTTCCTCTCTGTGAGTCAGATTTTGAGAAAGATGAGAATGTGGATGTGAAGGAAGAGAGTAACCCCGTGGTGGTCAGCAGTGGATACCCCTTCTGGGTCTCGGAGCAGAATGGCAGCCATGCCTTTCCTGCAGCATCCCCAGTGCCAGCTGACCAGAGGGAGGGTCTGACCAGAGAGCAGCAAGTGCCTATGCCATCCTACCAGACAAATCGGTGAGTCCCACCTTCTGGTGCTCTTGTCCAAAGCCTCCCTTCAACTGATGGGATTCCTTTTCTTCTACTGAGTATTCCCTAAATAAAACAGCCAGTGGGAGTAGGGAAGGATGTCCTTCTGTTGGGCAGCATGGAGATAGCTCCACAGCAAAGCATTTCTGTGTTACTTCAAACCCACTGATTCTGGGCATACTCATGTCTTAGTAATGCATTTTATTTCCTTGTCCTGAAATGCTCTCCCAGCCAGCTCTGTGTACCGCAGAGCTTGCCTGTCCTTTGGAGGAAATGTGTTGGAAGAGTGTCAAGACTCCAGTGATTTTTCCCTCCTCCTTATCATTGCGAATTCAGGCATGCGTTACAGGGAGCCCAGACTAGAAATGAGCCAGAACTCACCTGCTCTGGGCTTACCTTCTCTGGCATTAAGATTTTCTGTGTAAGTGACACTGATGCTTGGACTAAAATCCACACTACCAGTAAGATGAAGCAGTAGGCGAGGGGAAGAAGGCATGCTAAAATCTTGTCCTGCCTTTCCCCAGGGGATCTTTGTGGGTTTTCAGTGGTTTCCCACTGCAGTAGGTTTGACTCGCTCTTCTCTCTGCCCTTGGGGCTCAGGTTCCATGAAGCTGGGGACAGCCAACAGCTTCTCACCCGTGATGCCACAACCTTGAACGACTTTCGGGCAAGGTGCCATGCCTTGGATCTCTCCACAGTGCCCGAGCACGACTCCAAACAGCTCCCAGAGGGCTTCACCAACCTGCCTCCACTCCCTCCGCCTCTGCCTCCTCCCCAGGACTACACAGGAGTGGTGAACATGGCTCTAGACTCTGTTGGGAAACCTGGAGCCCGAGCGCCCATGTACAGTCCCTACAGCACCGAGCAAAGCCTCGGCCAGTGGATGGTGCCTTCCCACAGCCAGTACAGGGCAATGAGTTACTCAGCCTTCTCCACAGAGTACAATGCACAGGGGGCTCCAGGACATGCCCATGGGACCATGGCAGAGTGGAGCCAGTACCCTCTGTTTCCCTATGCCTGCTGGTGAACTGGGAGGACCCTTCCCAGTGAAAAAAACGAAACAAAACTGTAAATGAGATCAAATCTGCTCTGGGGTGTTGACCTTTTGAAGCCTTGCCTACATGAGGCAAAGAGGTATTGCTGCAAACAGCAGCATGGGACACCTTCACTTCCTTGTCTCCTTGCACAACCACCCTCACCATATTTCACAAGCAGTAGCTGAACTGATGGCTGCCCAGCCATGGCAATGTGGGTCTGACTGAATCAGTGTGTTCTGCAATGTTGGGTTTTTTTTTCTCAGCAGGAGTAGGAAACTGCAGGAGTTCCAGAGCAGTATTTAAAGAGCTGATGAAGTCTCAGACCCAGCCTGTTTGCATTTCACATTTGGCTGTTTGCAAAATCTTTTCCTCCCAGGACTTGCATGCAAAGAGATAGAGGCTGAAGAGTTTCAGTAAGCTGTCCAGGTGGCCAAAAAGCTGTAGAGAATTATTGCAGAGACAAACAAAAGAAGCAATCCTGGTGTCCCCTTGAGCAGTTTCCTCAGTATAGTCAAACTAAAGTTAGAGTCTTGCCTTTCTTCCAGCAGCATACAAGAGTAAAATGCACAGCAACATGTGTGTGTTTGGAGTGCAGCAGTGGCTTGTGCAGGCAGGGAAGAGTTTGTCCCGTTCAGGAGAAGCAGCAGCAAGGCTGTGTGTTGTGTCTGCATGTCCCCTGTGCCCTCTTCTGTCACCCTTAGGTTCGAGGTTAGTGAAACACTTTTCTTTCTGCTGGTGGAGGGAGGTTGTTCAGAGGGTGGGGGGCTGCTCTGGGGGGTTGCAAAGGCCTGTGCTCATCAGAAACAGGGACAAACTGCTGGCTGTATCTCTCAACCTCTTCCTTTCAAGGGAAAGGAAATCTTTCACTGTGAACTTCTCTTCCTTCCTCCACCCCCTGCAGCCCCATGAGAATATAAATGAGGATATAATTTATAGTTGTTGTTATTGTGCTACACTCTGAACGAGCTTTATCAACAGGCAGTTCTCACCAGCCTGGCATTACTCATCGGGAATATACTTCAATTAATACCCTGTAGGCACTGACCTATGTGCTGCATTGCTGGTCAGCAAAGTCATCTTTTGCTGTCTGGGAGTCTGTAGGAATCTGCTTCCATGTTTAGTTACCAGAGGAGTTTCAGTGCTCTCACCTCTGTGGCCCCATCGTGGGGAGAAGCTGTTCTGCCAGCGAGCAGCCTGTATGCTGCCTTGCAAAGAAGGATTTCTTTTTATCTTCATGTTAGAAGTGGGGAGCATCCCTGTTTGCCCAAGTGGCAGAATGGCCCTGGCAATGGGGTCTTGTTTGAGACAGGCTCTTTGCTTCTCAGGGAGAATAGACATGTTCCTAGGTGTTATTTAGGGAATGTTTTCTTGTAATACTTTAAATAAACTGCTCTGTGGCCTGTAGTCATCAGTAGGCAGTGAGGTGTGTCATTTATTTTGTATGCCAGATGGTTTTCTCTGTGTGTGTGCAGCAAGATGTTGTCTATGAGCAGACCTGGGTGGGTTTGTGACCGTGTCTGCAGGTACACTGGGAAGAGCTGCGTCTGTCTGGTTACCAGGTCGGCACTGTGCCTGTGCATAGCGTAGAGGTGTCGAGCCATGTTTGTTATTGTTAAAATGACTTTGAAAAGTAGCCCTACAAATTTGTGAAACTCAAGTACAATTACCGCTTTGTTATTTAAATCATAAATTGATAACTGCTTTTGTAGCACAATTTATGAGATGTACAGATCAGCCAAATACTTCCCCTCAGCTTCACAGGATGTGAAGATGAGCAGCATTTGAATAAAGGTCAGACTTCACCACAGTATATGCATGTAATATCCTATTAGCCTCTCCTCTGACAGCACCCTGGCCAGCAGTGATTTATACTTGCTGTGCATAACACATGTGGATATGAGAAACTCGCTAAAAAGAAATCTGGTTGGAAAAAAAGCAGAGGAGATTGTTTGTAACCCCAGAATATTGTGATTTGCTGCTGTCCAAACGCCAGCTATGTGAAGGCAGGTCAGCTGTAAAAGGCTGTCCTCTGTGGGCAAGAAGAATATTCTGTCTCTGACCATTAGTAGTTGATTTTGCCACTACTGTTTTGCACATCTTGGAAACCAGATGAGAAGGTGGCCGGGGAGTTTGGTGCTTTGAGCCCCGTGTGCAGGGGTGGTACTTTCTGCAAGGCAGTCCTGGTACCCTGCCATGATTGCTGCAAGTGCCGTGCTGACAAGAAAAGAGAAAGTAATACATCCCCCTCAGGCTACCTCATTAGATCTGTTTCTTTATCTTTGAAGTTGGGTTGTATTTCCTTCTGTCACAGGGTGCTAATGCGGATGAAAACCATGCTGTGGTAAGAGTAACTGAGGAGAATTGGGCAGCACAGGGAAACTCCTATGGTAATATGAGTGTAATCTTTTAAAACCTTCAGAGCAGCGTTGCGGGTGCTGCTGCCCCATGGGCCTGTTGGTAGAGCTGGTTTGGCAAATGTCTCTGCACCTGCGTAAAGACTCATCCTTGTGCCTAGGACAAGCTCTTAATTATTCATTAGCCTTCTGTTGCAACAGGACTCGTTGCCCTTCTTCAGTGAATCATCTGGCTTATTAGAAAAGTACCTTTGCCTTCCTCACTCGTATGTCTCTGGTTAGAGACTGTGGCTTGGCTGGTTTGTGAAGCCTTTGGAAATCTTGCCTGTAGGTGTGTGCTCTGGACTCCACTGCCGCCTCCTCTCTCTGCAGTTCCCGCTGTCTTATTTTCTTCAGCTGTGGCATTTAAAACTCTGTATGAGCTCGACTGAAACGCTGGTTTTGCACGCATGTGAGATAATGTAATGCCTCTCCGACAGCTCCAATAAAAGGAAAGGAGACATGCGGAAGGCAGGCCATTAAGAGCAATAAAATAAACTCCAAAGTGTGTTTTCTGTGCAGCTTTTTTGAGCACACCAGTGGCTCCACTTTAGTCACATTACCTGAGAGCAGTTCATACGTGCATGACATACTGTTGATCTCTCTGTTTATTGTTCTCAGTGTATTCAGTGAGCCCCAGGTTATCTGCTTGCATCGGTAGATGTGACTCAGTCTCTTGCACTAATTCTTTGCAGCAAATTGTTTATTTTTTCTGTGTTTTCCGCTCCTCTCCTGCAGAGGAGTTACGTAAGGATGAGGGCAAATGAACTAAATTTCCTATGGGAAATAAAGATCCTGATTTTTGTTTCTCTTGCTGGTTTTTGCAGCCTTAAGCCTTGTCTGACACTGCTTCGGTGCAGATGGAAATGGCAGGAAAATGCTTTTTGCCAGTGCTGCAGTTCTTCCACAGACAGCTGCATCTCGGTGTGCAGCCGCAGGCTTGGGAGAGGCACCTGTCATGCTGCTTCCCTGCAGCACAGCAAAGCACCCACCTTTCCCTGTGCTTAAAAGATACAGCAAGTCCCTCAGGGGTGCAGGGGCCTTATTGCCTGGCCCGGGCTGTGGTCTCTGCTGTTGTACCTACCGGGTCACCCTCTGGCTCTGCTGGAGAAGCCACCAGCTGGTTTCAGTAAGAGCTTACCTGTTTTCCAGGTGCTGGGATGTGCTCAGCTGGTGAAAGCCAAACTCACCGCCTGGTGCCATCAGATCAGCCTGGGGGGAAGCACTGCTCTCTGGCACCTTCTGCAGTGCCTGATGTCAGCAGCAAGTGCTCATGTGTGTGGTGTGGAGCAGGGTCTGTTTGTCCCCACGGGAGCTCAGTGGGGCCCTGGGTAGCTGCTTGCCTGCAGAGAGGTGTAAGGATAGTCTGGGGAGCAGTATTTCCAGGCCTAGCTGGGCTGGGGCTCTTGAGTTGCCTTGTAGCTGGACAGCCAGGCTGAGCTGGCCTTTGCTTCCTTTGGATTGACTTGACTGGCCAGCACGGGGGTGCCTGTTGTTTGGTCCTTGGTGGGCCTCCCAGGAGACTCCTGCAGTGCATTTCCTTGGCTAACATGTACTGGGTCATCTTAAGCAAATCCAAGCAATCAGTGCAAACCCCCTTCCAGGCATAACAACATTCTTCAGGTCAAATGGGTTTTTATTGCAGAGCTTAAAAGCCGCTTAATTCCAGAGCCCCAGGTTGGGATCCCATACAGAGCCTCTTAGCAGGGGGGATGCAGCATTTGGCTGACAATAGCAAACAACAGCCGTCTC